>NC_140169.1:48301335-48308835 GCF_963971535.1 Notolepis coatsorum | reverse complement strand
GCGCAGTGGGCAAGGCGCTCGCAACGAATGCTGGAGACTAGGCTCGAACAGGATGCTTCCTGTTCGAGCCCCGCTCTCCACATTGCTTTCAGTTTAGCTGGTCGTCCACAGTAATACACATTGGCCGTATTACGGGGAGGGAAACTGAAGGGTGGGGATCGGGCATTGTGGACAGCGACTCCTACAGGTCGGTTGGTGCGCCTGCACAGTAGAATCAAGAAGCGACGGGGGCGGGGCCCCTCCAAAGCCCAGACCCCCGACGCTGAGAGATCGAGCTGCGCAGGTGGAAAGATGCGACTGCTGTTACCTCGAGTATCGGAGGGGACTCGTGCTATGTATGACTTAGTCCACATTGCAGCCGGCTTGTGGGAGGCAAGAAACAACGTTCGAAGACAGGGGAGGGTTGAATTGGACGATATGAAAATTGGGATGGGAGAAAATATAGAAAATGGGAGAAAAAGTGGATAAAAAAAAAAAAAAACATTTGACCGTATTTTTTTTTAAAGCGCATATTAGAAAACCTCACAAAGAAACTTAAACTAAAACTTGTTTTTTTCTTTCGCAACAAACAATGCTTTTCTTTTGAGGCCAGAAAGAAACTTGTTCAAGCCACTTTCCTGTCTGTAATTGACTATGGTGACATAATATATAGTCATGCTGCCTCACTGCTAAAAAGGCTAGACAGTGTGTACCCTGCTTCTCTCTCTTCATCACTAGTGTGTATCATGTTTCTCTCTTCATCACTAGTGTGTACCCTGCTTCTCTCTCTTCATCACTAGTGCCAAAGGGCTTACTCACCACTGTGTGCTTTACCAAATGGTGGGATGGACCTCTCTGTACGTACGGAGGAAATCACACATGTTTGTTTTTATATATAAGGCCGTCCTAGGGAAGCTTCCCCTATATCTTTCCAATCTAATTAGCTTTTCCTCTAGCAGCTACCATACCAGGTCCACAAGATGGCTATACTTTTAAAAAACCAGAGAATAAACACTGAACTAGGAAGAAGAGCTTTTTCAAGCTTCGCACCTTGGGCATGGAATGGGCTACAGGACCATATCCACTTAGACACCCCGGTCTCTCTCTGCGAATTTAAATCTTTATTACATAACTTCCTACAAGAAGAATGTCGCTGCTTTCTGTAGTCAGGTCCCAACTGCAAAACTGCAAAATTACTGTATTACCCTGTATTCTACTGTCATACACTTTTACTATCATGTAGACTATTCTGTTTTGTGTTTTTGTGTTTACATGTGATGTATTGTATATTGTATACATGCACTTTTATTATGTTCTTGTGTGATGTACCGCACATTTGATTGCCGTCTGATATATTGCAATCTTGGCCAAGTCTCCCTTGCAAAAGAGATCTTGTATCTCAATGGGACTTCCTGGTTAAATAAAGGTTAAATAAAAAAAATATAAATATGATAATAAATGAAATAATAAGCGGCCAGTTAACAAGCACTTTAAAGGGAACGTAAATAAAGTATTGACCACAGGAAGAAAGGTACACAATGTACGTTATGTTATATATATATATAATATATTTACTTACTGTCTAAGTAACATATTTACATTTCGGATCGGCAAAAGTCCAAAACAAACGACCACCACTAGATTGAGCCATCCATCCACCCTGATACACTGAACACAGCAATACTGTGATAATTATGCTGATTCGTTTGAACGGTTATGGTAGAAAGTTATAGTGATGGTTATGGTTGGTTTAAGGTAACAGTGTGGTTAGGGTTGGGGTTAGTGTTTGGGTGAGGCTATCAGAAAAGTGTGTAATATATGTACTTATTTGTAAATATGTCAGTATATTACTTATTTGTAATATGTACATATTGTACGTTTTCGTAAATACATCAATATATTACTTGGCTATAACATAATGTACAGTATCTTTTACCTGTGGTGGATAAGTACTTTATTTACTTGTTTTCCGTGAGATGGGGCTGGCAGAGGAGAGGGGCGGGACCAGGATACTGCTGCTGGAGCGTTGTGTCTAACGCCCTGTCAATCAACCCTAATAGCACTTGGAATATTCATATGATTGATGATGAGATGTCTCTAACGCTGTCTTCTGTCATTATTAAACATGTGATGATGATGATGAGACCTCTCTAACGCTGTCTTCTGTCATTATTAAACATGTGATGATGATGATGAGACCTCTCTAAAGCTGTCTTCTGTCATTATTAAACATGTGATGATGATGATGATGAGACCTCTCTAACGCTGTCTTCTGTCATTATTAAACAGCTGTGTCACCAGTCTTGTCTTGTCTTCATTGAGCCTCTTGACCTCATGCCCTTCTGCCTATATTTAGAGTATATACAGCACTATTGTATATTTACAGTATTTACAGCACTATTGTACATGCTATCATACAGAGTTATATGGGTATAGTATGAGGTAGGTAGTTATGATTACAGTGTAGGGCAGCAGGTAGATATACATTCAGTATAGGCAACAGTATAGAGTATGGATAACGGAGCCTATACTCAATCTATACCTATCTACTGCCTTCACTGTCTACAACTGCCTTACACTGTAATCATAACTACCTCAAACTATAGGCTACCCATATACCTTCACCCAGACATTTGCACTCTGGTTGGATGCCAAACTTATTTCCTTTGTACTGTACTTGTGCTGTATGATGACAATACATTTTAATCTAATCTAAAATGTCACAATATAAGTCAAGTTCAAGCTAAAAAAAAAGTCACTCTGGAGTCCAATCTTCTATGAATTACATTTATTTGACACTTCATCCTATGGGCAGCTGACCAGACAGAACAGTTCCACGCAGGTCACTTTTTCGTATTTGTTGTGGTTACTTTTTGTGGTTACATTTTGTACATTTTCATGTGTACCAGCCCAATGTCTGTTAAAAAATATATAGATTTGAATCGGAATGACCATTCTATTAATTCAAGTTCTATGATATACCCCTCCCCATTTCTCTCTTCTCTCCCTCTACTGTCCTGTGCAGATTATCGGATAATCTTTTAACGCAAACCCCAGATGGCAAAGTGACATGGATTCAATGTTGAAATTACGTCAGAATCATTGTTTTAATTGAGATTGAAAATTCTATTTTTAATCAACGTTGAATCCAGAGGGTTACAGACCTTTTCTAACTTGACAACGTAAACATTATAAATGGGCCTCTGTTTACTTCCTGTTGTAGTGCTGACAGGAAATGACCCGGGTTAGGGTGACCCAAAGCTGTTCCCCTAGCAACAGAACAGCGACAGAGTTCTTCTGAAAATAATTGTTGCAGTTGTGGAATTTCCTGTTGGCAGTGTTTGCTAACATCAACAGCTGACCCCGGACCTGTGGTCTTTGGCTGGTCGGAAACATTTTGAGCGCTCCCCGCGCGACGCAACTATAGCCTTCCCTAATGTTGGGCTCACCCACCGCCTATGACTACACGCCCACACTCTGCCTGGTGCTGACAGGTCCCTCAGCCATTGATGTCCCCCTGATCCCAGCCCCCACCACAATAGTTCCTCCATGTACTATAGTATTGCAATTGGGCTAGGATCACATAATAATAATTGTGTCAAAAACTCCCTGTCAGAATTAGTAGGCCCACTAAATGTGCAAGTGCTAGTGTCAGTAAATATGCAGGTGCTACTATTGTGAGTAACTTCGTCACAATACCTCTTCAACCTCTACACCTTGTTAGGACTGCTGCAGTCATCACCCCAGTCCCTCCCCTTACGCCACTACATTTCAAGAATCGAAAGGGCCTTGGATTAATCCATCTAAATATTAGAAGTCTACTTAAAAACCTTGACCATATAACTATTCTAGTTGAACAGACAACCCCAGATATTTTGGTTTTGGGTGAAACTTGGCTTGGAAAGAATATTGATGACTCAGATTTGGCTCTTTGTAATTATAGTCTATTTAGAATGGACCGTATAGTAATACCGTAATATTGTATTGCACTATCTCAGGACTTTAGCATGTCTATTTTATCATGCCCATTTTATGTCTTTTTATTACCTGTTTTATTGTCTATTTTATTATTAGTATTATTGCACAATCAAAGCGGGCGGCATGGCCACCCGCATTTCACTGTATGCCCTGGTATGTATGTGACAAATAAACCTCTTGATTCTTGAATCTTGAATCTAGGCAAAGGGTGGGGGAGGTGGGGGAGTAGGAATTTATGGCAAGTCTAGTCTTCCAGTGACAATTGGGTTAGGGTTAGTTAATGGGTTAGTTAATGGGTTAGTTAATGGGTTAGTTAATGGGTGACCTACATTTGAATTGGCTAAGTGATGTTTCTTTGCAGCTTAAAGATTTAATGTGTGGCTTAAACTTAAGCCAATTGATAGTAGCACCAACTAGGCCAAACCTCAAAAGATCACTCTAAGTCCACTCTGATATACCTTATTTTCACTAATAAGGTTGATAAATATCCTTCTAGTGGTGTTTTTTTCCTTTTTTTTTCCTTCTATCTCCCCCCCCCCCCCTCCTTTTTCCGATTTTTCTCCCAACCCACTGTTAGTCGTTATGCCAATTCCCAACCATTTTCCTGGTTGTTGCGCACCCCCCCCCCCTACTGTTGGTCCGGGAGGCCGGAGACTGTCGCATGCTTTCCTCCGACACATGTGCAGCCAGCCGGCAGCCAGCCTGGCAGAGCGGACTCTCACTGGGAGTGTGTAACGTGTGGAAGGTCACACTACCTCCCTCCAGATCCTTCCCTCGCTGTGCAGGCGCCCCGACCAAACTGTAGGAGTCGCTGTTTACAACGACCAGGACCCACCCACCGGCTTTCCCACCCTCTAACACGGCCAATTGTGTTAGTGTGAGCGACCAGCCAAGCTGGTAGCAACGCCGAGAGCTGGGCTCGAACTTCTAGTGGTGTTTTTGAGCTAGCTGTGAGCGATTGTCCTATTGCTTGTTTAAGGGATGTGCATTTAAGGAAGTCAGGGTCTCAAAGAGGAATTATTAAAAACTTTGATACAGAGAGGTTTATGGGTGAGTTCTGTTAACACTTTGATACAGAGAGGTTTCTGGGTGACGTTGATACAGAGAGGTTTCTGGGTGACGTTGATATAGAGAGGTTTCTGGGTGACGTTGATACAGAGAGGTTTCTGTGTGACGTTGATACAGAGAGGTTTCTGGGTGACGTTGATACAGAGAGGTTTCTGGGTGACGTTGATACAGAGAGGTTTATGGGTGAAGTGACTGGAGTCCTGTCAGGTCTGAGCTGAGGTTCAGGTGCCTTGTACTCACTTATAGACTCATTTAATGCTGTAGACCGAGTCTCACCCTGGTTCAGCCCTGGTTCTCTCATTAAGGACCGAGTCTCACCCTGGTTCAGCCCTGGGTTCATTAAGGACCGAGTCACACCGTGGTTCAGCCCTGGGTTCATTAAGGACCGAGTCTCACCCTGGTTCAGCCCTGGGTTCATTAAGGACCGAGTCTCACCCTGGTTCAGCCCTGGGTTCATTAAGGACCGAGTCTCACCCTGGTTCAGCCCTGGGTTCATTAAGGACCGAGTCTCACCCTGGTTCAGCCCTGGGTTCATTAAGGACCGAGTCTCACCCTGGTTCAGCCCTGGTTCTCTCATTAAGGACCGAGTCTCACCCTGGTTCAGCCCTGGGTTCATTAAGGACAGAGTCTCACCCTGGTTCAGCCCTGGGTTCATTAAGGACCGAGTCACACCGTGGTTCAGCCCTGGGTTCATTAAGGACCGAGTCACACCGTGGTTCAGCCCTGGGTTCATTAAGGACCGAGTCACACCCTGGTTCAGCCCTGGGTTCATTAAGGACCGAGTCTCACCCTGGTTCAGCCCTGGGTTCATTAAGGACCGAGTCTCACCCTGGTTCAGCCCTGGGTTCTGTCGGCCGGGTCTTGTGACTCAACACTGGCTTGCCTTTCGTCAGATCAGGAACAAGTGTACAAGAGGAAGGGGAACTATGTGAGAATGCTATTCATCGACTACAGCTCGGCATTCAATACCATAGTCCCCTCCATACTCATAGCCAAGCTCAGGGACCTGGGCTTGAACTATGACCTCTGCCAGTGGGTCTTGGACTTCCTGACGGGCAGACCCCAGGTGGTGAGAGCAGGCAACTGCACCTCCTCATCCATCACCCTCAACATAGGGGCCCCCCAGGGCTGTGTTCTGAGTCCCCTCCTCTACTCCCTGTACACACACGACTGTGTGGCTCAGCGGAGTAGCAATACAATCATCAAATTTGCTGACGACACAGTGGTGGTGGGCCTGATCTCTGCCAACGATGAGAGGGCCTACCTGGAAGAGGTCAAGGTCCTGGCGGGATGGTGCCAGGAAAACAGCCTCTCCCTGAACGTCAGCAAAACAAAGGAGATGATTGTGGACTTCAGGAGGTCGGGGGTCAAGGACTACAGCCCCCTCAGCATCGACGGGGCACCGGTTGAGAGAGTCAACAGCTTTAAGTACCTCGGAGCCTACATATCCGAGGACTTGACATGGACTACACACATTGACAGTGTTGTGAAGAAGGCACGACAACGCCTCTACTTCCTCAGGCGCCTAAGGAAGTTCCAAGTCAGTCAGAAGATCCTTAAGAACTTCTACTCATGTACAATAGACCGAAGCAGACTACAAAGAGTGACACGTTCAGCCGAACGCACAATTGGAGGGGGGCTCCCCACCCTCCAGAACATTTACAACAAGCGGTGCAGGGGCAAGGCTAAGAGAATCATTAAAGACTCCAGTCACCCGAACAACTGCCTCTTTGAACTGCTGCGGTCAGGCAAGCGATACCGGAGTCTCAAGGCGAGCACAGAAAGACTCAGAAGAAGCTTCTATCCCCAGGCCATCAGGCTGCTAAACGAACAATGAACACTACACAACAACAACAACCATCAAACGCACATAGCACACACATCCACACGCACACACTCACTTTAAACAAACACACTGTAGCACCCACTCCACACACTTTATAGCACACACTCACTTTAAACAAACACACTGTAGCACCCACTCCCCACACTTTCTATTTATTGATGAAGGATTGCACTACAACTCGTACACCTTACTGTAAATTGTACCTAAATTGTACCTCATCCCATTTCTGCTTTGCACTATATAGTATTGTACATTAGTACACTGCATAGTATTGTATATTATATGGTAACTCAGTTACGTCTATTCTGCATCGAACATTGTACATATGTCTATACTGAACACTGTGACCTCATTTTCTACTTCTAAATTACATGCTATACTATGTTATTTGATACTATCTTGTCTAGCACAGTCTCTGGAGCGTAACAGTAAGAAGCATTTTGTATGAAAGTATTCTGTACTTCTGTATGACAACTATTAAAGAAACTTGAAACTTGAAACTTGAAATGCTGTAAGAAAAGCAAAAACAGACTATTACCTTGGATCTAGTTACAAATGCATATTCTAATCCGGCTACATTTGGGAGTGCAGTAAATGTAAACAAAAAACAAATCCTCTAATTCCCTTCC
>NC_140169.1:48261340-48301135 GCF_963971535.1 Notolepis coatsorum | reverse complement strand
AACACGGAGGAGGAGAGATACATCCGTATTGGAGCATCCGACGGTCCCAGGAGCACACGCTTAATGTCTCGTATTACAGATGGAAACCCTTAAAACATTTTCTAGATGAATAATAATAATACACTGTATTTTTAGAGCACCTTTCATACAGGAATTGCAGGAAGTGCAAAAAAAAAGAAGAAAAGCATAAACTGAGCAAAACATTTACAAAAAAAGTGCAGACATAAAATAAGTAAATGGTGCATTTATACATCACTTTTTTAAATATCTTCAGCTAAGGAGTTTTATATCATCTCAGAACCATTCATTGGATATACCGAACATTTCCATCTTAGAGGTAGCAGTCACTAGACACTGTTATGGTAAAGGTATAATTTCAATGCTATACGACTTATTTGTATCTGGTTCAGATGAATCATCTGAATCAAAACTGAATCAATGGAACGAAGACATAGAGGAGGAAATATCTTTAGAAGAATGGAGCGTGGCATGTAAAGAGGCACAGAGTCAGACAGTCAGTAGCAACCTAAAACTTATACAATATAAATGGCTGATGCGTACATATATAACTTCTGTTAAATTGCATACGTTTAATGATAATATTCCAGATACTTGTATTAAGTGTAGTGAGGAAAGGGGGACACTGTTCCACTGCATATGGGAATGTGTGAAAGTGAAAACCTTCTGGCAAGATGTTATTGATCTGATCGATCAAATCTTATCAAAGAAGTTGCCATTGAATCCCAAGCTTTTTATTCTTGGTTTATATCCTACCACCCCACATCTACAACGCAAAGAGTTTAGATTTATAGATATGTGCATATTACAAGCAAAACGTGTAATAGCTCTTAATTGGAAAAATGTTGATGGACCAAGAATTGGTATGTGGATTAAAGAAATGGCTTCAAATATGTCAATGGAAAAGATGGTGTATATTGTTAGACGTAAACAAAACATTTTTGATAATGCCTGGGGACCATTTGTGTACTTCTTAAAGCATAATACGAATGTTGGGAACTTGCTTCAACAAGAACGGGATTAGGGGGAGTACTGTGGGACAACTCTTATTATTGTATAAAAACGACAAGAAACACCCTTTACTTAATGTGTAAAACATTTTGGTTGTATTATTATATATTTATGTTTATTTTTTATTTAAATCTGTATCCTTCCTATGTGAACCTGTTTTTGAAGTTAATTATTATTTTGTGTGGGGTGGGGTTAGGGGAGGGAGAACGGGGTGAAAATGTTTGCTGAATACTGCTCTGCTGATATACATGTTGTAATTTGCAAACTAAAACCCAATAAATATATTGTTTAAAAAAAAAAATGGTGCATTTATATATCAGCTTTTATCCAAAGCGCTTTCAAATTTTTGTTCCTCACATTTGACACACTCACTCACCGACGGCGGAGGCGACCATGCGAGGTGCCAACCTGCTCATCGGGAGCAATTAGGGGTTAAGTGTCTTGCTCAAGGACACTTCGACACGCTGCCCGGGAGGAGCGGGAATTGAACCGGGAACCTTCCAATTACCAGACGGTCGCTCTACCTCCTGAGCCACTGTTGCCCCTAAGAGTATAAAACAGATAGCAGCAAAATAGACAGAGTCAAGGTAAGGCATAGAATATTGATTAACTGTAGAAATATGTTTTTATTTTTTAACCAAATGGTTCAATAAACTAGTGGACACTTCTCAGCAGCAGTCGTTTGGCGAGACCCACCAGGTCTGTTTCAAGACGTGTCGAGACCCACCAGGTCTGTTTCAAGACGTGTCGAGACCCACCAGGTCTGTTTCAAGACGTGTCGAGACCCACCAGATCTGCTGTGTTTCAAGACGTGTCGAGACCCACCAGGTCTGTTTCAAGACGTGTCGAGACCCACCAGGTCTGTTTCAAGACGTGTCGAGACCCACCAGGTCTGTTTCAAGACGTGTCGAGACCCACCAGGTCTGTTTCAAGACGTGTCGAGACCCACCAGGTCTGTTTCAAGATGTGTCGAGACCCACCAGGTCTGCTGTGTTTCAAGACGTGTCGAGACCCACCAGGTCTGCTGGTCCTCAAGACGTGTCGAGACCCACCAGGTCTGTTTCAAGACGAGTCGAGACCCACCAGGTCTGTTTCAAGACGTGTCGAGACCCACCAGGTCTGTTTCAAGACGTGTCGAGACCCACCAGGTCTGCTGTGTTTCAAGACGTGTCGAGACCCACCAGGTCTGTTTCAAGACGTGTCGAGACCCACCAGGTCTGTTTCAAGACGTGTCGAGACCCACCAGGTCTGTTTCAAGACGTGTCGAGACCCACCAGGTCTGTTTCAAGACGTGTCGAGACCCACCAGGTCTGTTTCAAGATGTGTCGAGACCCACCAGGTCTGCTGTGTTTCAAGACGTGTCGAGACCCACCAGGTCTGCTGGTCCTCAAGACGTGTCGAGACCCACCAGGTCTGTTTCAAGACGAGTCGAGACCCACCAGGTCTGTTTCAAGACGTGTCGAGACCCACCAGGTCTGTTTCAAGACGTGTCGAGACCCACCAGGTCTGCTGTGTTTCAAGACGTGTCGAGACCCACCAGGTCTGTTTCAAGACGTGTCGAGACCCACCAGGTCTGTTTCAAGACGTGTCGAGACCCACCAGGTCTGTTTCAAGTCGTGTCGAGACCCACCAGGTCTGTTTCAAGACGTGTCGAGACCCACCAGGTCTGTTTCAAGACGTGTCGAGACCCACCAGGTCTGTTTCAAGACGAGTCGAGACCCACCAGGTCTGTTTCAAGACGTGTCGAGACCCACCAGGTCTGTTTCAAGACGAGTCGAGACCCACCAGGTCTGTTTCAAGACGTGTCGAGACCCACCAGGTCTGTTTCAAGTCGTGTCGAGACCCACCAGGTCTGTTTCAAGACGTGTCGAGACCCACCAGGTCTGTTTCAAGACGAGTCGAGACCCACCAGGTCTGTTTCAAGACGAGTCGAGACCCACCAGGTCTGTTTCAAGACGTGTCGAGACCCACCAGGTCTGTTTCAAGACGAGTCGAGACCCACCAGGTCTGTTTCAAGACGTGTCGAGACCCACCAGGTCTGTTTCAAGTCGTGTCGAGACCCACCAGGTCTGTTTCAAGACGTGTCGAGACCCACCAGGTCTGTTTCAAGACGAGTCGAGACCCACCAGGTCTGTTTCAAGACGAGTCGAGACCCACCAGGTCTGTTTCAAGACGTGTCGAGACCCACCAGGTCTGCTGTGTTTCAAGACGTGTCGAGACCCACCAGGTCTGCTGGTCCTCAAGACGTGTCGAGACCCACCAGGTCTGTTTCAAGACGAGTCGAGACCCACCAGGTCTGTTTCAAGACGTGTCGAGACCCACCAGGTCTGTTTCAAGACGTGTCGAGACCCACCAGGTCTGTTTCAAGACGTGTCGAGACCCACCAGGTCTGTTTCAAGACGAGTCGAGACCCACCAGGTCTGTTTCAAGACGTGTCGAGACCCACCAGGTCTGTTTCAAGACGAGTCGAGACCCACCAGGTCTGTTTCAAGACGTGTCAAGACCCACCAGGTCTGCTGTGTTTGCTGAAGCTAAAGTTGTCAGGTTGCCACATGATAGGTTTAGCCTATGAGTGACATCCCACCCACCCACCCCCTCCTAATGTACAGTCTCCTCCCCATCATATGTATATACTCTCTGTCAGGATCTATGGGTAACAGTACTGTATATTTGCATATCGTATATGTCACAAATGTAACAGTACTATATACCTGTAGTATGTCATGTATGTCCCTATGCCATAAATGTCATGATGTCATGTATGTTGTGTATGTCATAAATGTCACTATGAATTTAAAATGGGGGACCCTGATGTAAACAAGACAAACGTCTTTCTCTGGTCTGCATCCCCCTGCAGAATGGGTACAATACAGTACGGCTCAATACACACGAGGAGCACTGTGTCGACCAGAGGCGGTGCTCACAGAGATTGTCAGAATCAGAAAATAAAATGTTTTACAATTTAATATATAGCCTAATTATTTTCATTAATGTTATATGTATTTTACAAAGTTCGTTCACATCAGTTTAATAACAATTCCATTCTCGTGGTACAGAGTCTCTCTCATGGTACAGAGTCTGGTCTCTCTCAGAGTCCCACGTGTTCGTTTTCGTTTTAGTTCGTTCGTTTTTTTGCGTTCTTTTTTTTTCGTTCGTTTTCGTTCACTTTCGTTCGTTTTCGTTCGTTTTCGTTTTCGTTTGTTATTTTTTTCCGTTATTTTTTTTGCGTTCGTTTTCTTTTTAGTTCGTTTTCGTTTTAGTTTGTTTGTTTTTTTGTGTTCGTTTTTTCGTTCGTTTTTTGCGTTAGTTTTCGTTTTAGTTCGTTTACGTTTTAGTTTGTTCGTTTTTTTGCGTTCGTATTTTTGCGTTAATTTTTTGGCGTTCATTTTCGTTTAGTTCGTTTTCGTTTGAGTTCGTTCGTTTTTTTGCGTTCTTTTTTTGCGTTCGTTTTCTTTCGTTCGTTTTCGTTTTCGTTTGTTCGTTTTTTTGCGTTCGTTTTTTTGCGTTCGTTTTTTTGCGTTCGGTTTTTTGCGCTCGTTTTCGTTCGTTTTCGTTTATTCTTTTTTTTTTTTTATATATTTTTTTCATTCGTTTTTTTTAGTTTGTTTTCTTTTTAGTTTGTTTTCGTTTTAGTTTGTTCGTTTTTTTGCGTTCTTTTTTTGATGATGAGGTGCAGCTCCTATGGTCTCTACTGTCTGGAGACGTGATGATGATGATGATGATGATGATGATGATGATGATGATGATGATGGAGACACTGGTAGGTGAGGAGGGAGGAGCGTTGCCGTGGAGACACTGGTAGGTGAGGAGGGAGACCCTTTGAACTCAACCCCGAGGGAGTCAGGAAGCCAGTGGGGTGATTTGAGGACAGAGGGGTGATGTGGTCATATCTACGATGACCGGACCTGGCACAGTGGGGTGCAGTGACTTCAGTCTAGAAGCTGTTTAGCTGCAGGAGGTTGTGCTACAGTGTGCTGGTCAGCGGGACACAGTGGGACACCACCTCCACCCCTCTCCGTCTCCTTCTCCTTCCCATGGCTCTCCCAGAACACAAGCTGTTTGTTTTTTCCTGTGAGGAGCCGGGAGCTCGGATGGAATGCGATGATGTACACAAGCCGGCGTGAGGATTGTTGTCTTTGAAATGTGCTTGTTTTCACAAGCCCCCGTCTCCTCCTCCTCGCTCTTTGAAAGACGGCGTAACGTTAGTAGAGGCTCCTCTCGGTCCCGTGGCTTATCGGCTGATATCCTGGATCACGTCGGGATTTTCCAAAAGCACAGTTTTGAACAAATGAAAACAAAGAAATTAGCACGGCCACATTTTCATAGCGACGTGGTGTAAACTGTTCGTTCTCAGGAAACATCCTGATGGTGAAACTACAGAGCTGTGAATCAAGACTAAAGGCCCTCCCATAGTCGAGCAGACTGTACACAGAGCAGACTCCGCGGAGGTCCGCGCGGCTCTTTGAGCTTTCATAGTCGAGCAGATCTCAGCGGACGTCCGCGGTCTATTTCCTACATTTCTCGCACCAGTTTTACTACATTTCCCACAATTCTGTCTGTTCTACTGTACTGGCAGATCAGAGGGAACATTATGAGAGAGAGAGAGAGAGAGAGAGAGAGAGAGAGAGAGAGAGAGAGAGAGAGAGAGAGAGAGAGAGAGAGAGAGAGCGCGCGCTTCACGGGCTCATTTCTCTCCTCGCGCCACCAATCGCTCGCGCAGTGTCACATTTAATGCAGTTCGATGTCAACCAAAACGCCGAGCAGCGTTTTGTGTGACACCAAGTCAGCGGCGTGGATGTCCGCGCGTCAGGAAATAGGAGCTTCGCACCTGTGGGTCTGCTGTCCGCTGAGATCAAAGCTCAAATAGCCGCGCGGACCTCCGCGGAGTCTGCTCTGTGTACAGTCTGCTGGACTATGGGAGGGCCTTAACGTTGGTCCATTTTGTTTTCTTCCTCCACTTGCTATCGAGTTGTAATGCTGGGAAAATATATACCGTTACGACCTGACCGGCTGATCGCCTGATCACCTGACCACCTGACCACCTGACCACCTGACCGCCTGACCACCTGACCACCTGCCCACCTGACCACCTGCCCACCTGACCACCTGACCACCTGACCACCTGACCACCTGACCACCTGACCGCCTGACCACCTGACCACCTGATCACCTGACCGCCTGATCACCTGACCACCTGACCACCTGACCACCTGACCGCCTGATCACCTGACCACCTGACCACCTGACCACCTGACCGCCTGACCACCTGACCACCTGACCACCTGACCACCTGATCACCTGAACACCTGACCACCTGACCGCCTGACCACCTGACCACCTGACCACCTGATCACCTGACCGCCTGATCACCTGACCGCCTGATCACCTGACCACCTGACCACCTGACCACCTGACCACCTGATCACCTGACCGCCTGATCACCTGACCACCTGACCACCTGACCACCTGACCGCCTGATCACCTGACCGCCTGATCACCTAACCGCCTGATCACCTGACCACCTGATCACCTGACCACCTGACCACCTGACCACCTGACCGCCTGACCACCTGACCACCTGACCACCTGACCACCTGATCACCTGACCACCTGACCACCTGACCGCCTGACCACCTGACCACCTGACCACCTGATCACCTGACCGCCTGATCACCTGACCGCCTGATCACCTGACCACCTGACCACCTGACCACCTGATCACCTGACCGCCTGATCACCTGACCACCTGACCACCTGACCGCCTGATCACCTGACCGCCTGATCACCTGACCGCCTGATCACCTGACCACCTGATCACCTGACCACCTGACCACCTGATCACCTGATCACCTGATCGCCTGATCACCTGACCGCCTGATCACCTGATCACCTGACCGCCTGATCACCTGATCACCTGACCGCCTGATCACCTGATCACCTGATCACCTGACCGCCTGATCACCTGATCACCTGACCGCCTGACCACCTGACCACCTGATCACCTGATCACCTGACCGCCTGATCACCTGACCGCCTGATCACCTGACCGCCTGATCACCTGATCACCTGACCGCCTGATCACCTGATCACCTGACCGCCTGATCACCTGATCACCTGATCACCTGACCGCCTGATCACCTGATCACCTGATCGCCTGACCGCCTGATCACCTGATCACCTGATCACCTGATCACCTGACCGCCTGATCACCTGATCACCTGACCGCCTGATCACCTGATCACCTGACCGCCTGATCACCTGATCACCTGATCACCTGACCGCCTGATCACCTGACCGCCTGATCACCTGACCACCTGACCACCTGACCACCTGATCACCTGACCGCCTGATCACCTGACCACCTGACCACCTGACCGCCTGATCACCTGACCGCCTGATCACCTGACCGCCTGATCACCTGACCACCTGATCACCTGACCACCTGACCACCTGATCACCTGATCACCTGATCGCCTGATCACCTGACCGCCTGATCACCTGATCACCTGACCGCCTGATCACCTGATCACCTGACCGCCTGATCACCTGATCACCTGATCACCTGACCGCCTGATCACCTGATCACCTGACCGCCTGACCACCTGACCACCTGATCACCTGATCACCTGACCGCCTGATCACCTGACCGCCTGATCACCTGACCGCCTGATCACCTGATCACCTGACCGCCTGATCACCTGATCACCTGACCGCCTGATCACCTGATCACCTGATCACCTGACCGCCTGATCACCTGATCACCTGATCGCCTGACCGCCTGATCACCTGATCACCTGATCACCTGATCACCTGACCGCCTGATCACCTGATCACCTGACCGCCTGATCACCTGATCACCTGACCGCCTGATCACCTGATCACCTGATCACCTGACCGCCTGATCACCTGATCACCTGATCGCCTGACCGCCTGATCACCTGATCACCTGATCGCCTGACCGCCTGATCACCTGACCGCCTGACCGCCTGATCACCTGACCGCCTGACCGCCTGACCACCTGATCACCTGACCGCCTGATCACCTGACCGCCTGATCACCTGACCGCCTGATCACCTGATCACCTGACCGCCTGATCACCTGATCACCTGACCGCCTGATCACCTGATCACCTGATCACCTGACCGCCTGATCACCTGATCACCTGATCGCCTGACCGCCTGATCACCTGATCACCTGATCACCTGATCACCTGACCGCCTGATCACCTGATCACCTGATCACCTGATCACCTGACCGCCTGATCACCTGATCACCTGATCGCCTGACCGCCTGATCACCTGATCACCTGATCGCCTGACCGCCTGATCACCTGACCGCCTGACCGCCTGATCACCTGACCGCCTGACCGCCTGATCACCTGACCGCCTGATCACCTGATCACCTAACCGCTAGTGTGACACGCAGTGGTGCAGTCCTAATATGGGAACTGGTAACACGCCACGCCACGTGCACGCGCGGGTACGTGCATGCGCACAGAACTGATTTATACACACACACACGCACGCACACACACACACACACACACACACACACACACACACACACACACACGCACGCACACGCGCACGCACACACACACACACACACACACAAGCGCATATACGCAAGTGCAATCTTTCTATCATACAAGCTCTTCTTGCTCTCTATTTGTGTGAATGTGCGCGTGGAAAGCTGGCGCGCAGCACAGACGCTTGATTCAATATCATAAGCAGGTAGACCCCCATCCAGTGGCGGCTTTGCCACTAGGGGCGCAAGGGCGCCGACCCACCTGCTGACTGCTGTTAAATCAGAGAGAAGAAGAAAATAAAACTTTTTAGTTTTTAGTTTTATAGCCCTATAAATAATATAAACATGTTTAAAATTAATAACATTTACTCATTTTAAGTATGTTTGTGTTTCCAATGCACAATATAACGTTATTATATAAAATAAAAAAATACTCGTTTTCTTGAACAGGAAGTGACATAACTTTTTTTTTTTTTTTTTTTTTTGGCCCGGGCTAGACGCAATAGCGCTCTGAGTGCGCGTCACGGTTTGATCGCTGTATCCGTCGAAGCCAATCAGTGCGTAACGCGTTGTGCGTTGAAATATGACTATTATGTTGGAATCCGGGCACGATTTGAAGCGGTCTAGCCAGTAGCGTCAAGAATTTCTGTAGCCGCATTTCGCGGAGACGCTCTCTGATTGGCCGACGCCAGTATTTTTTTCCGTAGCAGAATTTCACAGAGACGATCTCTGATTGGCCGAATCCAATTTCTAATGTTCCAATTCTAGCTTATTCCGGTCACCGGTCCGTTGGTGAGAGATAGTTGTGTTGTTGTGTTGTTGTGAAATGCAGGCAGCAGAGCGTGCCGTGACTGCAAGTTCTTTAGATGGTTAAGCTTAGGCACTCTTTCAAAGTTGGTTAAGGTTAGAGTTTGTCTTAGAGCATGGCGATAGAACGCCAGGTAGTTTGCAGTCTGTTCGACGCGGAAAAATGGACAAAGAAATGTACTTGTGTTGTGCTAACACAGCCTAACAAGCTAACACTTGGCTAACAAGCTATATGGCGGATGCAGTCTGGAGACAGTGGACAGTGGATATACATCAACAGTGGATTATACACGTTTATCAAGCTCTCCTGCCCTGGACGTTTCAACTAAACAGTGAGTCTCTCTCTCTCTCTCTCTCTCGCTCTCTCGCTCTCTCTCTCTCGCTATACACAGCTGTCTCCGCGAAATGCGGCTACGGAAAAAAGTATTGACTGTGCTTGCTGAGACGATAATTAATAGGCTAGCGATTCAAAACGCGCTGCTGTGTTGTGAACTATAACATTAATTTAGCTGCTGCTGATGCATAATGAATGAATGGTGAGTTGTTTAAAATGACAACATACATGTGTTAATTATTTGATTTGATTGATCCGAGAGACAGAGAGAGAGATTGCTCCAGAGCATCTCAGAGCATTACATTTTCAACTCGACCTATTAACGAGAACTGCGACCTACAAGGCACCAGCGCCAGCGGCCGCCACTGCCCCCATCACGAATTCCGAGCCACATTAGTATTCACCTCCACTGCCTGTGTCACACAGAATGAAGGGGGAGATGCATTCAGATAGCCAACACCCAGACACTTAGTCTACCTGCGCTTTTTGTTATGTAAAACGGTGGCCGGGTACTTAGTCACAGCGAATGGATACAGCGCATTTTTGTGTGCGCGTACACGCGAGTACACATCCATGCGCGATGGCGCGTACTTCTGCCTCAGTGATCTGGTAACACGGCGTGTAACCGGGTGTGACCACGACTGCACCACTGGTGACACGGCCCACAGGACAGTAAGGGTGCGTCGGTCGTGTTGTGAAACACTGTACAGCTTCTTTCTTCACATTAAAAGATTCTGATCTGGATTTAAAAGAACACACCAACATTATGGGAAATGCGCTTACTGTTTTCTCCAGAGTCAGACAAGAAAATAATATATATCTATTTGAGTAGAAAGCTATCCGGCTGCAAGCTAGCCTAGCTTAGCACAAATGAATGGAAGCGGATACTCAAGCTGTTGGCCAAAAACATTTCTCCCGGACATTTAAGCTATAGGCTAGTGGTCCGTATCGGCTTGCATTAATTTGTGCTAAGCTATAGGCTATCTTGCAGCTGGATAGCTTTCTGCTGAACTCGCAGAGAGAAAATGAGTATCTATCTCCTTATATATCCGGGCAAATACTGCGGCATGGTCATGCTGGACCTACAAAAGGCCTTCGACACTGTCAATCACACCATTCTGATTGACAAGCTAAAAGCAATTGGTTTTGATAGTCTATCAGTGAGCTGGATGCAATCCTACCTGGAGGGGAGAGAGCAGATGGTGGAGGTAAACGGTACCCTATCCCCCCCCCTCACAGTAAACTGTGGTGTTCCACAAGGAAGCATACTAGGTCCGCTACTGTTCCTAATTTATGCAAATGACATGTCGTCAGCTTGTGACTGCAACTTGTTCCTGTTTGCGGACGACTCAGCCCTGCTGGTCTCTGACAAGAACAAGTTACAGGTTGAAAAAACCCTCAGCTCAGAACTAAGCAAAATCTGCATATGGCTCGCTGATAACAAACTATCATTACACATGGGCAAAACAGAGTCCATTCTCTTCGGTTCAAATAACAAACTCAGCAAGACCGACGGCTTCTCAGTTACAGTGGGTGACAATATTGTCACAAGGAAAGAAGATATTACCTACCTGGGTTCCATCCTAGAGGCAAATCTTTCCTGTGACAAAATGGCATCCAATGTAATAAAAAAAGTCAACCAACGAACTCGTTTCTTGTACCGGATCTCCTCACTGGTAAACAAGAATACCCTGAAGACTCTAGCAGGAGCACTCATTCAAGGGTACTACGACTATGCTTGCACCTCATGGTACCAAAGCACCTCAAAGGCGCTAAAAACAAAATTACAAACATCTCAAAACAAACTGGTCAGACTACTGCTTGACCTTACTCCTAGAACCCACCTCACCCCTGCCCACTTTGACAACCTAGGATGGCTTAGAGTAGACGACAGAGTACAGCAACTTGCAATGGGCCTGGTCTACAAGATACACTACACGACCAAGGTACCCATGTACATGACTAAATACTTCCCAAAGGTCAGTGAATACCACGATCACAACACCAGAGGGAGCTCCACAAATCATGTTAAACCCAGATTTGGCTCAAACAAGGGACTAAACACGTTTCGCAATTATGCCACATCAATGTGGAACGCCCTACCCAAAGCTGTAAAGGAATGTGAATCACTACCCACTTTCAAAAACACTCTCAAAAAACACCTAAGGGAGACTGCAACTCGAAACTGGCCCCTGTAAATGTCCGAACACAACCCCCTCCAATGTACAGTAAATTACCAAGTATGGTCTTGTCAATAATCCAATGTACAGTGTTGTTTGTACAGTTGCACAGTGTCCCCCACCCACCCCTCCTACCCACCCCCCCCCCCCACTCCTACCCAACCCCCCCCCCCCCCCCACTCCTACCCAACCCCCTCCCCCCCCCCACCCACCCAACCACCTCCAATGTACAGTCCCCACCCACCCCTCCTACCCACCCCCCCCCCCCCACTCCTACCCAACCCCCCCCCCCCCCCCCCCCCCCAACCACCTCCAATGTACAGTCCCCCCCCACCCCCACCTACCCAATCCAATGTACAGTTTCTACGCCTAATGTATATACTCTTTTCTTTCTGGACTCTTTTTGTATCACAAACAGTACTGTAATTGCAAATCTGGTATGTCATAAATGTATAGATGTAGCAGTACTGTCTATCTGTATGTCATGTATGTCATATATGTTACGATGAATTGAAAATGGGGGACCCTGATGTAAACAAGACGAAAGTCTTTCTCTGGTCTGCATCCCCTTAACAATTGTATGTATTGAGCTGTACTGTACTGTACCCATTCTGCAATCTGTTAATAAAGTTTTCATTCATTCATTCATTCATTCATCCGAGATCCTGGGGAATATGACTCTGATACTCTGAGCTCCGAGCCTTGACTTCTAGCCTTTATCTTATTTTCATACCAGCGCTTGTTTTCCTATGCTTTTTTTGTTCTTAGCTCTATTTATTTACATTTTTAAATATGTACTTTAGATACTATTGCGCCATGTATGTATATGTATTGGTAAGATCAGGGGCTTAGCTGGGGGGGGGGGGGGGTAGCTTAGGATGATTCCAAGGGCCCAGCACTGGGGGGGGGCCCAAAAAAGACATTTACTAGACATCACTGTGTATTATTGATGCTCTCATTGATACTATGTTTGTTTCTGAAGTGTGTGTGTGTGTGTGTGTGTGTGTGTGTGTGTGTGTGTGTGTGTGTGTGTGTGTGTGTGTGTGTGTGTGTGTGTGTGTGTGAGATATATATAGGGAGAGGGGGGGCTTTGGTAGACTATTGCATTGGTCCATTCATTGAAGATGAACGCAATGCGACATCCTTTACTAGGCTCACCCACCAACAGTGCAGGTGCTGAACTGCTGATCCGAATGTATAGGTAAAAACCATATTATGCGTTTTCATCAATAAAAAAAATGGCCAAAAAAAAAATCTGCTTACGCGCGCTCGCATTCACTAGGGGCCTACAAATACATTCTTTCATGGGGCCCAGAATCTGGAGCTACACCCCTGGGTAAGATGGTAAGCCATAATCTTGGCATGTTCCTTTTAATATCGAAAAAATTTGCCCCCTCTTTTTTTATGTGCTATTCAACGCGTTGTCGTCGATGCTTTTCTGTCAAATGTTTCATAAAGTCAACTGACCGTTGAAAGGTCATGTTGACTCTTCTGGCTGGAGTTTTCCTGCACCCTGTTGAAAAGATTCAGAAGGTCTGTGTCCTCACAGCACAATGTGGCATTTCAGAAAACATGAATATTTCATGCTGCGAGGAGGAGATCCTGGGGCCTTTATTGTCCACGCAAATGTTTTCTTCACCCATCGACTTAACTAGAGGTTTAGTTTTGTTTAGTTTATTTAGGATCCCCATTAGTTGTTACATCAGTAAAAACTACTCTTCCTGGGGTCCTCTCAAAATAACTAGGGCTGTCAGTTTATTGCGTTAATTAGATTAATTAATTACACAGCAAATGATCGCGTTATGAAAATTAACTCAACATTTATTACAAAAAAAAGAAATTGTAAAGAAAAATTAAAAAAAATCTCATTCATTCCATAGGAACGTAGAATACACATTTACAGACTTTTTTAAATATGGTCCATTTGCATGTTCTTGGTATCTGATTCGAGGGACATCTATGGATCTCAGGGAATGTATTCCCAGTGTCAGAAATAGTGTGTCTGTTACTAGGCTTGAAGAAATTGTAATGAACCAAATGAGAATATCAATACATTTTTTTTTTATCTTTGACTGTGAATAACACCATGCTCAAATTGACCAGATCTGAAAAATCTAAGCAAACTAATAGATGGAAGATGATTAAACAGAAGGTTTTGTAGATACAGTACTGAATTCTGCCATCCGGACACATGCAATTTAAAATATGATTATAGAATATAGAATATCAGGCATAAAATGGTTATGTGATTAAAATGTGATTAATTAGATTAATTAATTACAAATCCTGTAATTAATTCGATTACTTTTTTTAATCGCCTGACGGCACTAAAAATAACATAATACATTCAAAGATAAAATCATTGTACAATCAAAATGAAACAATACTTCCATGCACATTGTACAAGCAACAACACCAAAACAAAGAATAGTAATGACAGTAAAGATAGTAATTAGTCTGTCTACATGAATGAAGCCCCACAGAGGTGAAGGGTCACAGAGGTCATCACACAAATGTCCTAATTTTATTTTTTTTTATTTTTTTGAAAAAAAAAGGATATCATAAAATAATTTCTTTCTGTAAAATCGCTGTTCTCAATTTCTTTTTTAAACTTGTCTTACTGGTAATATGTGTTAGATGTAATGACAGTTTGACATAGCTCCATTACAGTTGTCTTTAATGAATTCGTTTTGGGTAGTGGAAGCGTGACTCTTTCCATCGCTGCATGTCTGGTGTTATAAACATGTTGATCTTTTGTATGTATCATCTGTGTATATAAACATACAGGCACTCTCATGTTACAGATATATATATATATTTTTTATCCACTTTTTCTCCCATTTTTTCTATTTTTCTCCCATCCCAATTTCGTATCATCCAATTCAACCCTCCCCTGTCACGGACGCTGTTTCTTGCCTCCCACAAGCCGGCTGCAATGTGGACTAAGTCATACATAGCACAAGTCCCCTCCGGTACTTGAGGTAACAGCAGTCGCATCTTTTCACCTACGCAGCTCGATGGACGCAGTGGCGAGGAGTAACGCGTGGGAGGCTCACGCTGCCCCCGACACTTCCTGATTCTACTGTGCAGGCGCACCAACCGACCTGTAGGAGTCGCTGTCCACAACGCCCGATCCCCACCCATCAGTTTCCCACCCCCTAATACGGCCAATGTGTATTAGTACGGACGACCAGCTAAACTGAAAGCAATGTGGAGCGCTGGGCTCGAACAGGCGAACCCAGCGTCTCCAGTATTCGTGGTGAGCGCCTTGCCCACTGCACCACGTAGCCGCCCTATGTTACAGATATTTCTACCAAAGAGGATGATGCTACAAGCCAGTCTGTCTTCCACCCTCAACCACGACAGCCAGCCTGGCATGCATCCCTGCATCCACACTGTCCCTCGTTGAACAGTGAAGGTCAGGCGGGCAGCTCTGTTCTGAGTCAGTTGGACCTTGAGCTCTTGTTTTGAGGCACTAGACCAGACTGCTGGACAGTAGTCGAGGTGGGATAAGACTAGGGATTGTATTACTTGTACCCTTGTAATTTCTGTTAAGAAATAGGCACAACTTCTAAGGACTGAAATGCCTCTGTTCATGTGTAGCCTGCAGGTGTGCCGCAAGGTTCAGTGTTGGGTCCTGTGTCCCTTTGACTATTTATTATATTAATGATATTGTTTCTTCTTTCAACGACTGTCATGCCCATTTTTATGCAGACGATACTATTGTGTTCTGTTATCGTTGTTCATTTGGCCACTGAGAACCTTATTTCTGGTAACAGAGATGTTAGGTTGATAGGTTGGACGGCCTTCTCTGGTTGAAAGCCGTAACTATCGTTGGTATTTGTTTATTTTTAAAGCCCTTATTGGTAAACCTCCCTCTTACATCACAACACTGTTGGAATGGAATCTTGGAACCTATTCAACACGTTCAGATGACTGCTTGGTTCTCAGGGTTCCTCCAGTTCGCTCTGAACCTGGAACGTCCTCCGACTGACTCTGGAGCTGAAGGTTCTTCCTCCTCTCGTCTCACTGCGTTTAAAAAAGCCTTCTTTGTGAGGAACACCCAGAATGAGGGGGGGGGGTGTCTTCATGAGGAACAGCCAGAGGGAGGGGGGGGGGGTGTCTTCATGAGGAACAGCCAGAGGGAGGGGGGGGGTGTCTTCATGTAGAACAGCCAGAGGGAGGGGGGGGGGGGGTGTCTTCATGTAGAACAGAGGGAGGGGGGGGGGGTGTCTTCATGTAGAACAGAGGGACGGGGGGGGGGGGGTGTCTTCATGAGGAACAGCCAGAAGGAGGGGGAGGGGGGGTGTCTTCATGAGGAACAGCCAGAGGGAGGGGGGGGGGTGTCTTCATGAGGAACAGCCAGAGGGAGGGGGGGGGGTGTCTTCATGTAGAACAGCCAGAGGGAGGGGGGGGGGGGTGTCTTCATGAGGAACAGCCAGAGGGAGGGGGGGGGGGTGTCTTCATGAGCAACAGCCAGAGGGAGGGGGGGGGGGTGTCTTCATGAGGAACAGCCAGAGGGAGGGGGGGGGGGGGGGTGTCTTCATGAGGAACAGCCAGAAGGAGGGGGGGGGGGGTGTCTTCATGTAGAACAGCCAGAAGGAGGGGGGGGGGGTGTCTTCATGAGGAACAGCCAGAGGGAGGGGGGGGGTGTGTCTTCATGTAGAACAGCCAGAAGGAGGGGGGGGGGGGGGGGTGTCTTCATGTAGAACAGCCAGAGGGAGGGGGGGGGGGGGTGTCTTCATGTAGAACAGCCAGAAGGAGGGGGGGGGGGGGGTCTTCATGTAGAACTGCCAGAGGGAGGGGGGGGGGGGTGTCTTCATGAGGAACAGCCAGAGGGAGGGGGGGGGGGTGTCTTCATGAGCAACAGCCAGAGGGAGGGGGGGGGGGGGTGTCTTCATGAGGAACAGCCAGAGGGCCCTCAGAGCTATGCAGCACTTCACCAGCAGAGGGAGTTCTTGCACAAGTGAACCAGGTCCAGCAGTCAGCCTCACAGTCATCAGTGCTGCTGATTATGTTTTGTTTTTTGTAACGTAAAGTATGAACAAATCCATATTTCTGCCACACGGTGGAGGTTTTTTAGGGCGACAGTGGCTCAGGAGGTAGAACGGTCGTCTGGTAATCAGATATATATCTGGTCTGGTCACGCAGCCCTTCACAGACACACACATGAAAGGTGCTTTATAAATAAAGTTATTCTTCTTATTATTATTATATATATATATATATATATATATATATATATATATATATATATATATATATATAATAAGAAGAATAACTTTATTTATAAAGCACCTTTCATACATGGATTGCAGCTCAAAGTGCTTCACAGCAAATAGCATAAAATGAACATAAGCATAAGGTGAAGACGTAAGAATAGGCATAAAAACAATAAAGTACAATAAGTACAGTGTCGCTCCAAAGCATGTGAGTTACTTACTTACTTACTTACTTACTTACTTACTTACTTACTTACTTACTTACTTACTTACTTACTTACTTACTTACTTACTTACTTACTTACTTACTTACTTACTTACTTACTTACTTACTTACTTACTTACTTACTTAGGCCTTTAAATTCCCAAAGGAACATAGGCCATCGACGAAGCTCCTCCATCCTCTCCGGTCTTGTGCCCTCCGCTCCAGATCTTGCCAGGACAGCCCTTCTTTCTTCATCTCCTGTTCTGTGGTTCTTCTCCAGGTGGTTTTCGGTCTGCCTCTCTTCCTCCTACAACACTGTACTTATATATAAATACATATGTATATATCTGTCTGTACATACCTGCATATAATCCCTTTTACATATCTGTAGATACTATATCTTGCTCGTACTGCAGTGAATATTGTACTCACCTCCACACACGCTCATCTGAGCTCTTGGTTTCTTTGAGAGTTTCTTATAAAGTTGTTTCATTCTGACACGGTTTCTCTTGAGAACGTGAGCCGATGTGGACGGACTGACGCGTTGAATGTGGTTGAATATGGTGTCGTCTTGGATGATGCTTTGAATTTCTCGTAATCTGATTTAATTATTTGCCAAAACCAAGTTTGCAATGGCAGCTTCCTGTCTCAAACTCAAATATATGACTATGGTTGCTCTGATTTCATTTGAAAGTTGTTGTCTTCTTTGGCCATGACCTCCTCTACCAGCTCGACCCCTACCTCTCACTCTTCCTCCCCCTCTTCCTCTTCCTCTTCCTCTTCCTCTCTCTGCAACATCTTCCGTTTTTGTTGTGAAAAGAAAGGTCACCTGTGGTCTTTTTATAGCGCTTACTTCCTGATTGAAGTGGTAACAATTAAGAGCAATTTACTTATAATATATAATAGTGATAGGGTGAAGCACAGCCAAGGCCTCAATAATGTCCACGCGTGAATAAGCAACGCTTATATCATAGCTTGATGCTTGGCTGGTCGGTATTGCTATACGACAAGCAAAGCCTGTCGGCGTGGTAAAGTCATTTATTATGTATTATTATTGAGGTGTTTGACCAGGTGGCACATGTTTATGTTTATGTTTATTAGGATCCCCATTAGTCATCATCAACGTGTTGACTATTCTTCCTGGGGTCCTCACACAGATATACACATACAAATATGAAACATTCAGTGTAAATCAGTCATATATCACATACATAATCAATAGAAAATAAAAAAAAAGACAAAACATGTATTGGCCAATTAGCTCATGTAGTGTAATTTTTAATGGCAGTGTTTTTAAATGGCAAACATGTGACTTGATGTCAGATTGTTGTGTCTCAGTGCATTTAAAGAGAACTGTGTTCAGTGCATTTAAAGAGAACTGTGTTCAGTGCATTTAAAGAGAACTGTGTTCAGTGCATTTAAACAGAACTGTGTTCAGTGCATTTAAAGAGAACTGTGTTCAGTGCATTTAAACAGAACTGTGTTCAGTGCATTTAAACAGAACTGTGTTCAGTGCATTTAAAGAGAACTGTGTTCAGTGCATTTAAAGAGAACTGTGTTCAGTGCATTTAAACAGAACTGTGTTCAGTGCATTTAAACAGAACTGTGTTCAGTGCATTTAAACATAACTGTGTTCAGTGCATTTAAAGAGAACTGTGTTCAGTGCATTTAAACAGAACTGTGTTCAGTGCATTTAAACAGAACTGTGTTCAGTGCATTTAAACAGAACTGTGTTCAGTGCATTTAAACAGAACTGTGTTCAGTGCATTTAAACAGAACTGTGTTCAGTGCATTTAAACAGAACTGTGTTCAGTGCATTTAAACAGAACTGTGTTCAGTGCATTTAAAGAGAACTGTGTTCAGTGCATTTAAACAGAACTGTGTTCAGTGCATTTAAACAGAACTGTGTTCAGTGCATTTAAAGAGAACTGTGTTCAGTGCATTTAAAGAGAACTGTGTTCAGTGCATTTAAACAGAACTGTGTTCAGTGCATTTAAAGAAAACTGTGTTCAGTGCATTTAAAGAGAACTGTGTTCAGTGCATTTAAACAGAACTGTGTTCAGTGCATTTAAAGAGAACTGTGTTCAGTGCATTTAAAGAGAACTGTGTTCAGTGCATTTAAACAGAACTGTGTTCAGTGCATTTAAAGATAACTGTGTTCAGTGCATTTAAAGAGAACTGTGTTCAGTGCATTTAAAGAGAACTGTGTTCAGTGCATTTAAAGAGAACTGTGTTCAGTGCATTTAAACAGAACTGTGTTCAGTGCATTTAAAGATAACTGTGTTCAGTGCATTTAAAGAGAACTGTGTTCAGTGCATTTAAACAGAACTGTGTTCAGTGCATTTAAAGAGAACTGTGTTCAGTGCATTTAAACAGAACTGTGTTCAGTGCATTTAAACAGAACTGTGTTCAGTGCATTTAAAGAGAACTGTGTTCAGTGCATTTAAACAGAACTGTGTTCAGTGCATTTAAAGAGAACTGTGTTCAGTGCATTTAAAGAGAACTGTGTTCAGTGCATTTAAACAGAACTGTGTTCAGTGCATTTAAACAGAACTGTGTTCAGTGCATTTAAACAGAACTGTGTTCAGTGCATTTAAACAGAACTGTGTTCAGTGCATTTAAACAGAACTGTGTTCAGTGCATTTAAACAGAACTGTGTTCAGTGCATTTAAAGAGAACTGTGTTCAGTGCATTTAAACAGAACTGTGTTCAGTGCATTTAAACAGAACTGTGTTCAGTGCATTTAAAGAGAACTGTGTTCAGTGCATTTAAAGAGAACTGTGTTCAGTGCATTTAAAGAGAACTGTGTTCAGTGCATTTAAAGAGAACTGTGTTCAGTGCATTTAAAGAGAACTGTGTTCAATGCATTTAAAGAGAACTGTGTTCAGTGCATTTAAACAGAACTGTGTTCAGTGCATTTAAAGAGAACTGTGTTCAGTGCATTTAAAGATAACTGTGTTCAGTGCATTTAAAGATAACTGTGTTCAGTGCATTTAAACAGAACTGTGTTCAGTGCATTTAAACAGAACTGTGTTCAGTGCATTTAAAGAGAACTGTGTTCAGTGCATTTAAACAGAACTGTGTTCAGTGCATTTAAAGAGAACTGTGTTCAGTGCATTTAAAGAGAACTGTGTTCAGTGCATTTAAAGAGAACTGTGTTCAGTGCATTTAAACAGAACTGTGTTCAGTGCATTTAAACAGAACTGTGTTCAGTGCATTTAAACAGAACTGTGTTCAGTGCATTTAAACAGAACTGTGTTCAGTGCATTTAAACATAACTGTGTTCAGTGCATTTAAAGAGAACTGTGTTCAGTGCATTTAAACAGAACTGTGTTCAGTGCATTTAAAGAGAACTGTGTTCAGTGCATTTAAAGAGAACTGTGTTCAGTGCATTTAAAGAGAACTGTGTTCAGTGCATTTAAAGAGAACTGTGTTCAGTGCATTTAAAGAGAACTGTGTTCAGTGCATTTAAAGAGAACTGTGTTCAGTGCATTTAAACAGAACTGTGTTCAGTGCATTTAAAGAGAACTGTGTTCAGTGCATTTAAAGAGAACTGTGTTCAGTGCATTTAAACAGAACTGTGTTCAGTGCATTTAAAGAGAACTGTGTTCAGTGCATTTAAACAGAACTGTGTTCAGTGCATTTAAACAGAACTGTGTTCAGTGCATTTAAAGAGAACTGTGTTCAGTGCATTTAAACAGAACTGTGTTCAGTGCATTTAAAGAGAACTGTGTTCAGTGCATTTAAAGAGAACTGTGTTCAGTGCATTTAAACAGAACTGTGTTCAGTGCATTTAAACAGAACTGTGTTCAGTGCATTTAAACAGAACTGTGTTCAGTGCATTTAAACAGAACTGTGTTCAGTGCATTTAAACAGAACTGTGTTCAGTGCATTTAAACAGAACTGTGTTCAGTGCATTTAAAGAGAACTGTGTTCAGTGCATTTAAACAGAACTGTGTTCAGTGCATTTAAACAGAACTGTGTTCAGTGCATTTAAAGAGAACTGTGTTCAGTGCATTTAAAGAGAACTGTGTTCAGTGCATTTAAAGAGAACTGTGTTCAGTGCATTTAAAGAGAACTGTGTTCAGTGCATTTAAAGAGAACTGTGTTCAATGCATTTAAAGAGAACTGTGTTCAGTGCATTTAAACAGAACTGTGTTCAGTGCATTTAAAGAGAACTGTGTTCAGTGCATTTAAAGATAACTGTGTTCAGTGCATTTAAAGATAACTGTGTTCAGTGCATTTAAACAGAACTGTGTTCAGTGCATTTAAACAGAACTGTGTTCAGTGCATTTAAAGAGAACTGTGTTCAGTGCATTTAAACAGAACTGTGTTCAGTGCATTTAAAGAGAACTGTGTTCAGTGCATTTAAAGAGAACTGTGTTCAGTGCATTTAAAGAGAACTGTGTTCAGTGCATTTAAACAGAACTGTGTTCAGTGCATTTAAACAGAACTGTGTTCAGTGCATTTAAACAGAACTGTGTTCAGTGCATTTAAACAGAACTGTGTTCAGTGCATTTAAACATAACTGTGTTCAGTGCATTTAAAGAGAACTGTGTTCAGTGCATTTAAACAGAACTGTGTTCAGTGCATTTAAAGAGAACTGTGTTCAGTGCATTTAAAGAGAACTGTGTTCAGTGCATTTAAAGAGAACTGTGTTCAGTGCATTTAAAGAGAACTGTGTTCAGTGCATTTAAAGAGAACTGTGTTCAGTGCATTTAAACAGAACTGTGTTCAGTGCATTTAAAGATAACTGTGTTCAGTGCATTTAAACAGAACTGTGTTCAGTGCATTTAAAGAGAACTGTGTTCAGTGCATTTAAACAGAACTGTGTTCAGTGCATTTAAACAGAACTGTGTTCAGTGCATTTAAAGAGAACTGTGTTCAGTGCATTTAAAGAGAACTGTGTTCAGTGCATTTAAAGAGAACTGTGTTCAGTGCATTTAAAGAGAACTGTGTTCAGTGCATTTAAAGAGAACTGTGTTCAGTGCATTTAAAGAGAACTGTGTTCAGTGCATTTAAAGAGAACTGTGTTCAGTGCATTTAAACAGAACTGTGTTCAGTGCATTTAAACATAACTGTGTTCAGTGCATTTAAACAGAACTGTGTTCAGTGCATTTAAACAGAACTGTGTTCAGTGCATTTAAAGAGAACTGTGTTCAGTGCATTTAAAGATAACTGTGTTCAGTGCATTTAAACAGAACTGTGTTCAGTGCATTTAAACAGAACTGTGTTCAGTGCATTTAAACAGAACTGTGTTCAGTGCATTTAAAGATAACTGTGTTCAGTGCATTTAAACAGAACTGTGTTCAGTGCATTTAAAGAGAACTGTGTTCAGTGCATTTAAAGATAACTGTGTTCAGTGCATTTAAAGATAACTGTGTTCAGTGCATTTAAACAGAACTGTGTTCAGTGCATTTAAAGAGAACTGTGTTCAGTGCATTTAAAGAGAACTGTGTTCAGTGCATTTAAAGAGAACTGTGTTCAGTGCATTTAAACAGAACTGTGTTCAGTGCATTTAAAGAGAACTGTGTTCAGTGCATTTAAACAGAACTGTGTTCAGTGCATTTAAACAGAACTGTGTTCAGTGCATTTAAAGAGAACTGTGTTCAGTGCATTTAAAGAGAACTGTGTTCAGTGCATTTAAAGAGAACTGTGTTCAGTGCATTTAAAGAGAACTGTGTTCAGTGCATTTAAAGAGAACTGTGTTCAGTGCATTTAAACAGAACTGTGTTCAGTGCATTTAAACAGAACTGTGTTCAGTGCATTTAAACAGAACTGTGTTCAGTGCATTTAAAGAGAACTGTGTTCAGTGCATTTAAACAGAACTGTGTTCAGTGCATTTAAAGAGAACTGTGTTCAGTGCATTTAAAGAGAACTGTGTTCAGTGCATTTAAAGAGAACTGTGTTCAGTGCATTTAAACAGAACTGTGTTCAGTGCATTTAAACAGAACTGTGTTCAGTGCATTTAAACATAACTGTGTTCAGTGCATTTAAAGAGAACTGTGTTCAGTGCATTTAAACAGAACTGTGTTCAGTGCATTTAAAGAGAACTGTGTTCAGTGCATTTAAACAGAACTGTGTTCAGTGCATTTAAAGAGAACTGTGTTCAGTGCATTTAAACAGAACTGTGTTCAGTGCATTTAAACAGAACTGTGTTCAGTGCATTTAAACAGAACTGTGTTCAGTGCATTTAAAGAGAACTGTGTTCAGTGCATTTAAAGAGAACTGTGTTCAGTGCATTTAAACAGAACTGTGTTCAGTGCATTTAAACAGAACTGTGTTCAGTGCATTTAAAGAGAACTGTGTTCAGTGCATTTAAACAGAACTGTGTTCAGTGCATTTAAACAGAACTGTGTTCAGTGCATTTAAAGAGAACTGTGTTCAGTGCATTTAAAGAGAACTGTGTTCAGTGCATTTAAACAGAACTGTGTTCAGTGCATTTAAAGAGAACTGTGTTCAGTGCATTTAAACAGAACTGTGTTCAGTGCATTTAAACAGAACTGTGTTCAGTGCATTTAAAGAGAACTGTGTTCAGTGCATTTAAAGAGAACTGTGTTCAGTGCATTTAAAGAGAACTGTGTTCAGTGCATTTAAAGAGAACTGTGTTCAGTGCATTTAAAGAGAACTGTGTTCAGTGCATTTAAAGATAACTGTGTTCAGTGCATTTAAAGAGAACTGTGTTCAGTGCATTTAAACAGAACTGTGTTCAGTGCATTTAAACAGAACTGTGTTCAGTGCATTTAAAGAGAACTGTGTTCAGTGCATTTAAAGAGAACTGTGTTCAGTGCATTTAAAGAGAACTGTGTTCAGTGCATTTCAACAGAACTGTGTTCAGTGCATTTAAACAGAACTGTGTTCAGTGCATTTAAACAGAACTGTGTTCAGTGCATTTAAAGATAACTGTGTTCAGTGCATTTAAACAGAACTGTGTTCAGTGCATTTAAACAGAACTGTGTTCAGTGCATTTAAACAGAACTGTGTTCAGTGCATTTAAACAGAACTGTGTTCAGTGCATTTAAAGAGAACTGTGTTCAGTGCATTTAAACATAACTGTGTTCAGTGCATTTAAAGAGAACTGTGTTCAGTGCATTTAAAGAGAACTGTGTTCAGTGCATTTAAAGAGAACTGTGTTCAGTGCATTTAAACAGAACTGTGTTCAGTGCATTTAAACAGAACTGTGTTCTGTGTATTTAAAGAGAACTGTGTTCAGTGCATTTAAAGAGAACTGTGTTCAGTGCATTTAAAGAGAACTGTGTTCAGTGCATTTCAACAGAACTGTGTTCAGTGCATTTAAACAGAACTGTGTTCAGTGCATTTAAACAGAACTGTGTTCAGTGCATTTAAAGATAACTGTGTTCAGTGCATTTAAACAGAACTGTGTTCAGTGCATTTAAACAGAACTGTGTTCAGTGCATTTAAACAGAACTGTGTTCAGTGCATTTAAACAGAACTGTGTTCAGTGCATTTAAACAGAACTGTGTTCAGTGCATTTAAACATAACTGTGTTCAGTGCATTTAAAGAGAACTGTGTTCAGTGCATTTAAACAGAACTGTGTTCAGTGCATTTAAACAGAACTGTGTTCAGTGCATTTAAAGATAACTGTGTTCAGTGCATTTAAAGAGAACTGTGTTCAGTGCATTTAAAGATAACTGTGTTCAGTGCATTTAAAGAGAACTGTGTTCAGTGCATTTAAAGAGAACTGTGTTCAGTGCATTTAAAGAGAACTGTGTTCAGTGCATTTAAAGATAACTGTGTTCAGTGCATTTAAACAGAACTGTGTTCAGTGCATTTAAAGAGAACTGTGTTCAGTGCATTTAAACATAACTGTGTTCAGTGCATTTAAAGAGAACTGTGTTCAGTGCATTTAAAGAGAACTGTGTTCAGTGCATTTAAAGAGAACTGTGTTCAGTGCATTTAAAGAGAACTGTGTTCAGTGCATTTAAAGAGAACTGTGTTCAGTGCATTTAAAGAGAACTGTGTTCAGTGCATTTAAAGAGAACTGTGTTCAGTGCATTTAAACAGAACTGTGTTCAGTGCATTTAAAGAGAACTGTGTTCAGTGCATTTAAAGAGAACTGTGTTCAGTGCATTTAAACAGAACTGTGTTCAGTGCATTTAAACAGAACTATGTTCAGTGCATTTAAACAGAACTGTGTTCAGTGCATTTAAAGAGAACTGTGTTCAGTGCATTTAAAGAGAACTGTGTTCAGTGCATTTAAACAGAACTGTGTTCAGTGCATTTAAACAGAACTGTGTTCAGTGCATTTAAACAGAACTGTGTTCAGTGCATTTAAACAGAACTGTGTTCAGTGCATTTAAACAGAACTGTGTTCAGTGCATTTAAACAGAACTGTGTTCAGTGCATTTAAAGAGAACTGTGTTCAGTGCATTTAAAGAGAACTGTGTTCAGTGCATTTAAAGATAACTGTGTTCAGTGCATTTAAAGAGAACTGTGTTCAGTGCATTTAAAGAGAACTGTGTTCAATGCATTTAAAGAGAACTGTGTTCAGTGCATTTAAACAGAACTGTGTTCAGTGCATTTAAAGAGAACTGTGTTCAGTGCATTTAAAGATAACTGTGTTCAGTGCATTTAAAGATAACTGTGTTCAGTGCATTTAAACAGAACTGTGTTCAGTGCATTTAAACAGAACTGTGTTCAGTGCATTTAAAGAGAACTGTGTTCAGTGCATTTAAACAGAACTGTGTTCAGTGCATTTAAAGAGAACTGTGTTCAGTGCATTTAAAGAGAACTGTGTTCAGTGCATTTAAAGAGAACTGTGTTCAGTGCATTTAAACAGAACTGTGTTCAGTGCATTTAAACAGAACTGTGTTCAGTGCATTTAAACAGAACTGTGTTCAGTGCATTTAAACAGAACTGTGTTCAGTGCATTTAAACATAACTGTGTTCAGTGCATTTAAAGAGAACTGTGTTCAGTGCATTTAAACAGAACTGTGTTCAGTGCATTTAAAGAGAACTGTGTTCAGTGCATTTAAAGAGAACTGTGTTCAGTGCATTTAAAGAGAACTGTGTTCAGTGCATTTAAAGAGAACTGTGTTCAGTGCATTTAAAGAGAACTGTGTTCAGTGCATTTAAACAGAACTGTGTTCAGTGCATTTAAAGAGAACTGTGTTCAGTGCATTTAAACAGAACTGTGTTCAGTGCATTTAAAGAGAACTGTGTTCAGTGCATTTAAACAGAACTGTGTTCAGTGCATTTAAACAGAACTGTGTTCAGTGCATTTAAAGAGAACTGTGTTCAGTGCATTTAAAGAGAACTGTGTTCAGTGCATTTAAAGAGAACTGTGTTCAGTGCATTTAAAGAGAACTGTGTTCAGTGCATTTAAAGAGAACTGTGTTCAGTGCATTTAAAGAGAACTGTGTTCAGTGCATTTAAAGAGAACTGTGTTCAGTGCATTTAAACAGAACTGTGTTCAGTGCATTTAAACATAACTGTGTTCAGTGCATTTAAACAGAACTGTGTTCAGTGCATTTAAACAGAACTGTGTTCAGTGCATTTAAAGATAACTGTGTTCAGTGCATTTAAAGATAACTGTGTTCAGTGCATTTAAACAGAACTGTGTTCAGTGCATTTAAACAGAACTGTGTTCAGTGCATTTAAACAGAACTGTGTTCAGTGCATTTAAAGATAACTGTGTTCAGTGCATTTAAACAGAACTGTGTTCAGTGCATTTAAAGAGAACTGTGTTCAGTGCATTTAAAGATAACTGTGTTCAGTGCATTTAAAGATAACTGTGTTCAGTGCATTTAAACAGAACTGTGTTCAGTGCATTTAAAGAGAACTGTGTTCAGTGCATTTAAAGAGAACTGTGTTCAGTGCATTTAAAGAGAACTGTGTTCAGTGCATTTAAACAGAACTGTGTTCAGTGCATTTAAAGATAACTGTGTTCAGTGCATTTAAACAGAACTGTGTTCAGTGCATTTAAACAGAACTGTGTTCAGTGCATTTAAAGAGAACTGTGTTCAGTGCATTTAAAGAGAACTGTGTTCAGTGCATTTAAAGAGAACTGTGTTCAGTGCATTTAAAGAGAACTGTGTTCAGTGCATTTAAAGAGAACTGTGTTCAGTGCATTTAAAGAGAACTGTGTTCAGTGCATTTAAACAGAACTGTGTTCAGTGCATTTAAACAGAACTGTGTTCAGTGCATTTAAACAGAACTGTGTTCAGTGCATTTAAAGAGAACTGTGTTCAGTGCATTTAAACAGAACTGTGTTCAGTGCATTTAAAGAGAACTGTGTTCAGTGCATTTAAAGAGAACTGTGTTCAGTGCATTTAAAGAGAACTGTGTTCAGTGCATTTAAACAGAACTGTGTTCAGTGCATTTAAACAGAACTGTGTTCAGTGCATTTAAACATAACTGTGTTCAGTGCATTTAAAGAGAACTGTGTTCAGTGCATTTAAACAGAACTGTGTTCAGTGCATTTAAAGAGAACTGTGTTCAGTGCATTTAAACAGAACTGTGTTCAGTGCATTTAAAGAGAACTGTGTTCAGTGCATTTAAACAGAACTGTGTTCAGTGCATTTAAACAGAACTGTGTTCAGTGCATTTAAACAGAACTGTGTTCAGTGCATTTAAAGAGAACTGTGTTCAGTGCATTTAAAGAGAACTGTGTTCAGTGCATTTAAACAGAACTGTGTTCAGTGCATTTAAACAGAACTGTGTTCAGTGCATTTAAACAGAACTGTGTTCAGTGCATTTAAAGAGAACTGTGTTCAGTGCATTTAAACAGAACTGTGTTCAGTGCATTTAAACAGAACTGTGTTCAGTGCATTTAAAGAGAACTGTGTTCAGTGCATTTAAAGAGAACTGTGTTCAGTGCATTTAAACAGAACTGTGTTCAGTGCATTTAAAGATAACTGTGTTCAGTGCATTTAAACAGAACTGTGTTCAGTGCATTTAAACAGAACTGTGTTCAGTGCATTTAAAGAGAACTGTGTTCAGTGCATTTAAAGAGAACTGTGTTCAGTGCATTTAAAGAGAACTGTGTTCAGTGCATTTAAAGAGAACTGTGTTCAGTGCATTTAAAGAGAACTGTGTTCAGTGCATTTAAAGAGAACTGTGTTCAGTGCATTTAAAGAGAACTGTGTTCAGTGCATTTAAAGAGAACTGTGTTCAGTGCATTTAAACAGAGCTGTGTTCAGTGCATTTAAACAGAACTGTGTTCAGTGCATTTAAAGAGAACTGTGTTCAGTGCATTTAAAGAGAACTGTGTTCAGTGCATTTAAAGAGAACTGTGTTCAGTGCATTTCAACAGAACTGTGTTCAGTGCATTTAAACAGAACTGTGTTCAGTGCATTTAAACAGAACTGTGTTCAGTGCATTTAAAGATAACTGTGTTCAGTGCATTTAAACAGAACTGTGTTCAGTGCATTTAAACAGAACTGTGTTCAGTGCATTTAAACAGAACTGTGTTCAGTGCATTTAAACAGAACTGTGTTCAGTGCATTTAAAGAGAACTGTGTTCAGTGCATTTAAACATAACTGTGTTCAGTGCATTTAAAGAGAACTGTGTTCAGTGCATTTAAAGAGAACTGTGTTCAGTGCATTTAAAGAGAACTGTGTTCAGTGCATTTAAACAGAACTGTGTTCAGTGCATTTAAACAGAACTGTGTTCTGTGCATTTAAAGAGAACTGTGTTCAGTGCATTTAAAGAGAACTGTGTTCAGTGCATTTAAAGAGAACTGTGTTCAGTGCATTTCAACAGAACTGTGTTCAGTGCATTTAAACAGAACTGTGTTCAGTGCATTTAAACAGAACTGTGTTCAGTGCATTTAAAGATAACTGTGTTCAGTGCATTTAAACAGAACTGTGTTCAGTGCATTTAAACAGAACTGTGTTCAGTGCATTTAAACAGAACTGTGTTCAGTGCATTTAAACAGAACTGTGTTCAGTGCATTTAAACATAACTGTGTTCAGTGCATTTAAAGAGAACTGTGTTCAGTGCATTTAAACAGAACTGTGTTCAGTGCATTTAAAGATAACTGTGTTCAGTGCATTTAAAGAGAACTGTGTTCAGTGCATTTAAAGAGAACTGTGTTCAGTGCATTTAAAGATAACTGTGTTCAGTGCATTTAAAGAGAACTGTGTTCAGTGCATTTAAAGAGAACTGTGTTCAGTGCATTTAAAGAGAACTGTGTTCAGTGCATTTAAAGAGAACTGTGTTCAGTGCATTTAAACAGAACTGTGTTCAGTGCATTTAAAGAGAACTGTGTTCAGTGCATTTAAACATAACTGTGTTCAGTGCATTTAAACAGAACTGTGTTCAGTGCATTTAAAGAGAACTGTGTTCAGTGCATTTAAAGAGAACTGTGTTCAGTGCATTTAAAGAGAACTGTGTTCAGTGCATTTAAAGAGAACTGTGTTCAGTGCATTTAAAGAGAACTGTGTTCAGTGCATTTAAACAGAACTGTGTTCAGTGCATTTAAAGAGAACTGTGTTCAGTGCATTTAAAGAGAACTGTGTTCAGTGCATTTAAACAGAACTGTGTTCAGTGCATTTAAACAGAACTGTGTTCAGTGCATTTAAACAGAACTGTGTTCAGTGCATTTAAACAGAACTGTGTTCAGTGCATTTAAAGAGAACTGTGTTCAGTGCATTTAAAGAGAACTGTGTTCAGTGCATTTAAACAGAACTGTGTTCAGTGCATTTAAACAGAACTGTGTTCAGTGCATTTAAAGAGAACTGTGTTCAGTGCATTTAAAGATAACTGTGTTCAGTGCATTTAAACAGAACTGTGTTCAGTGCATTTAAAGAGAACTGTGTTCAGTGCATTTAAACAGAACTGTGTTCAGTGCATTTAAACAGAACTGTGTTCAGTGCATTTAAAGAGAACTGTGTTCAGTGCATTTAAAGATAACTGTGTTCAGTGCATTTAAAGAGAACTGTGTTCAGTGCATTTAAAGAGAACTGTGTTCAGTGCATTTAAAGAGAACTGTGTTCAGTGCATTTAAAGAGAACTGTGTTCAGTGCATTTAAAGAGAACTGTGTTCAGTGCATTTAAACAGAACTGTGTTCAGTGCATTTAAACAGAACTGTGTTCAGTGCATTTAAAGAGAACTGTGTTCAGTGCATTTAAAGAGAACTGTGTTCAGTGCATTTAAAGAGAACTGTGTTCAGTGCATTTAAACAGAACTGTGTTCAGTGCATTTAAACAGAACTGTGTTCAGTGCATTTAAACAGAACTGTGTTCAGTGCATTTAAAGATAACTGTGTTCAGTGCATTTAAACAGAACTGTGTTCAGTGCATTTAAACAGAACTGTGTTCAGTGCATTTAAACAGAACTGTGTTCAGTGCATTTAAACAGAACTGTGTTCAGTGCATTTAAACAGAACTGTGTTCAGTGCATTTAAACATAACTGTGTTCAGTGCATTTAAAGAGAACTGTGTTCAGTGCATTTAAACAGAACTGTCTTCAGTGCATTTAAAGATAACTGTGTTCAGTGCATTTAAAGAGAACTGTGTTCAGTGCATTTAAAGAGAACTGTGTTCAGTGCATTTAAAGAGAACTGTGTTCAGTGCATTTAAAGAGAACTGTGTTCAGTGCATTTAAAGAGAACTGTGTTCAGTGCATTTAAACAGAACTGTGTTCAGTGCATTTAAAGAGAACTGTGTTCAGTGCATTTAAACAGAGCTGTGTTCAGTGCATTTAAACAGAACTGTGTTCAGTGCATTTAAAGAGAACTGTGTTCAGTGCATTTAAAGAGAACTGTGTTCAGTGCATTTAAAGAGAACTGTGTTCAGTGCATTTAAAGAGAACTGTGTTCAGTGCATTTAAAGAGAACTGTGTTCAGTGCATTTAAAGAGAACTGTGTTCAGTGCATTTAAACAGAACTGTGTTCAGTGCATTTAAACAGAACTGTGTTCAGTGCATTTAAAGAGAACTGTGTTCAGTGCATTTAAAGAGAACTGTGTTCAGTGCATTTAAAGAGAACTGTGTTCAGTGCATTTCAACAGAACTGTGTTCAGTGCATTTAAACAGAACTGTGTTCAGTGCATTTAAACAGAACTGTGTTCAGTGCATTTAAAGATAACTGTGTTCAGTGCATTTAAACAGAACTGTGTTCAGTGCATTTAAACAGAACTGTGTTCAGTGCATTTAAACAGAACTGTGTTCAGTGCATTTAAACAGAACTGTGTTCAGTGCATTTAAAGAGAACTGTGTTCAGTGCATTTAAACATAACTGTGTTCAGTGCATTTAAAGAGAACTGTGTTCAGTGCATTTAAAGAGAACTGTGTTCAGTGCATTTAAAGAGAACTGTGTTCAGTGCATTTAAACAGAACTGTGTTCAGTGCATTTAAACAGAACTGTGTTCTGTGCATTTAAAGAGAACTGTGTTCAGTGCATTTAAAGAGAACTGTGTTCAGTGCATTTAAAGAGAACTGTGTTCAGTGCATTTCAACAGAACTGTGTTCAGTGCATTTAAACAGAACTGTGTTCAGTGCATTTAAACAGAACTGTGTTCAGTGCATTTAAAGATAACTGTGTTCAGTGCATTTAAACAGAACTGTGTTCAGTGCATTTAAACAGAACTGTGTTCAGTGCATTTAAACAGAACTGTGTTCAGTGCATTTAAACAGAACTGTGTTCAGTGCATTTAAACAGAACTGTGTTCAGTGCATTTAAACATAACTGTGTTCAGTGCATTTAAAGAGAACTGTGTTCAGTGCATTTAAACAGAACTGTGTTCAGTGCATTTAAAGATAACTGTGTTCAGTGCATTTAAAGAGAACTGTGTTCAGTGCATTTAAAGAGAACTGTGTTCAGTGCATTTAAACAGAACTGTGTTCAGTGCATTTAAAGAGAACTGTGTTCAGTGCATTTAAACAGAGCTGTGTTCAGTGCATTTAAACAGAACTGTGTTCAGTGCATTTAAAGAGAACTGTGTTCAGTGCATTTAAAGAGAACTGTGTTCAGTGCATTTAAAGAGAACTGTGTTCAGTGCATTTAAAGAGAACTGTGTTCAGTGCATTTAAAGAGAACTGTGTTCAGTGCATTTAAAGAGAACTGTGTTCAGTGCATTTAAACAGAACTGTGTTCAGTGCATTTAAACAGAACTGTGTTCAGTGCATTTAAAGAGAACTGTGTTCAGTGCATTTAAAGAGAACTGTGTTCAGTGCATTTAAAGAGAACTGTGTTCAGTGCATTTCAACAGAACTGTGTTCAGTGCATTTAAACAGAACTGTGTTCAGTGCATTTAAACAGAACTGTGTTCAGTGCATTTAAAGATAACTGTGTTCAGTGCATTTAAACAGAACTGTGTTCAGTGCATTTAAACAGAACTGTGTTCAGTGCATTTAAACAGAACTGTGTTCAGTGCATTTAAACAGAACTGTGTTCAGTGCATTTAAAGAGAACTGTGTTCAGTGCATTTAAACATAACTGTGTTCAGTGCATTTAAAGAGAACTGTGTTCAGTGCATTTAAAGAGAACTGTGTTCAGTGCATTTAAAGAGAACTGTGTTCAGTGCATTTAAACAGAACTGTGTTCAGTGCATTTAAACAGAACTGTGTTCTGTGCATTTAAAGAGAACTGTGTTCAGTGCATTTAAAGAGAACTGTGTTCAGTGCATTTAAAGAGAACTGTGTTCAGTGCATTTCAACAGAACTGTGTTCAGTGCATTTAAACAGAACTGTGTTCAGTGCATTTAAACAGAACTGTGTTCAGTGCATTTAAAGATAACTGTGTTCAGTGCATTTAAACAGAACTGTGTTCAGTGCATTTAAACAGAACTGTGTTCAGTGCATTTAAAGAGAACTGTGTTCAGTGCATTTAAACAGAACTGTGTTCAGTGCATTTAAACAGAACTGTGTTCAGTGCATTTAAACAGAACTGTGTTCAGTGCATTTAAAGAGAACTGTGTTCAGTGCATTTAAACAGAACTGTGTTCAGTGCATTTAAAGAGAACTGTGTTCAGTGCATTTAAAGAGAACTGTGTTCAGTGCATTTAAAGATAACTGTGTTCAGTGCATTTAAAGAGAACTGTGTTCAGTGCATTTAAAGAGAACTGTGTTCAGTGCATTTAAAGAGAACTGTGTTCAGTGCATTTAAACAGAACTGTGTTCAGTGCATTTAAAGAGAACTGTGTTCAGTGCATTTAAACATAACTGTGTTCAGTGCATTTAAACAGAACTGTGTTCAGTGCATTTAAAGAGAACTGTGTTCAGTGCATTTAAAGAGAACTGTGTTCAGTGCATTTAAAGAGAACTGTGTTCAGTGCATTTAAAGAGAACTGTGTTCAGTGCATTTAAAGAGAACTGTGTTCAGTGCATTTAAACAGAACTGTGTTCAGTGCATTTAAAGAGAACTGTGTTCAGTGCATTTAAAGAGAACTGTGTTCAGTGCATTTAAACAGAACTGTGTTCAGTGCATTTAAACAGAACTGTGTTCAGTGCATTTAAACAGAACTGTGTTCAGTGCATTTAAACAGAACTGTGTTCAGTGCATTTAAAGAGAACTGTGTTCAGTGCATTTAAAGAGAACTGTGTTCAGTGCATTTAAACAGAACTGTGTTCAGTGCATTTAAACAGAACTGTGTTCAGTGCATTTAAAGAGAACTGTGTTCAGTGCATTTAAAGATAACTGTGTTCAGTGCATTTAAACAGAACTGTGTTCAGTGCATTTAAAGAGAACTGTGTTCAGTGCATTTAAACAGAACTGTGTTCAGTGCATTTAAACAGAACTGTGTTCAGTGCATTTAAAGATAACTGTGTTCAGTGCATTTAAAGAGAACTGTGTTCAGTGCATTTAAAGAGAACTGTGTTCAGTGCATTTAAAGAGAACTGTGTTCAGTGCATTTAAAGAGAACTGTGTTCAGTGCATTTAAAGAGAACTGTGTTCAGTGCATTTAAACAGAACTGTGTTCAGTGCATTTAAACAGAACTGTGTTCAGTGCATTTAAAGAGAACTGTGTTCAGTGCATTTAAAGAGAACTGTGTTCAGTGCATTTAAAGAGAACTGTGTTCAGTGCATTTAAACAGAACTGTGTTCAGTGCATTTAAACAGAACTGTGTTCAGTGCATTTAAACAGAACTGTGTTCAGTGCATTTAAAGATAACTGTGTTCAGTGCATTTAAACAGAACTGTGTTCAGTGCATTTAAACAGAACTGTGTTCAGTGCATTTAAAGAGAACTGTGTTCAGTGCATTTAAAGAGAACTGTGTTCAGTGCATTTCAACAGAACTGTGTTCAGTGCATTTAAACAGAACTGTGTTCAGTGCATTTAAACAGAACTGTGTTCAGTGCATTTAAACAGAACTGTGTTCAGTGCATTTAAAGATAACTGTGTTCAGTGCATTTAAACAGAACTGTGTTCAGTGCATTTAAACAGAACTGTGTTCAGTGCATTTAAACAGAACTGTGTTCAGTGCATTTAAAGAGAACTGTGTTCAGTGCATTTAAACATAACTGTGTTCAGTGCATTTAAAGAGAACTGTGTTCAGTGCATTTAAAGAGAACTGTGTTCAGTGCATTTAAAGAGAACTGTGTTCAGTGCATTTAAACAGAACTGTGTTCAGTGCATTTAAACAGAACTGTGTTCTGTGCATTTAAAGAGAACTGTGTTCAGTGCATTTAAAGAGAACTGTGTTCAGTGCATTTAAAGAGAACTGTGTTCAGTGCATTTCAACAGAACTGTGTTCAGTGCATTTAAACAGAACTGTGTTCAGTGAATTTAAACAGAACTGTGTTCAGTGCATTTAAAGATAACTGTGTTCAGTGCATTTAAACAGAACTGTGTTCAGTGCATTTAAACAGAACTGTGTTCAGTGCATTTAAACAGAACTGTGTTCAGTGCATTTAAACAGAACTGTGTTCAGTGCATTTAAACAGAACTGTGTTCAGTGCATTTAAACATAACTGTGTTCAGTGCATTTAAAGAGAACTGTGTTCAGTGCATTTAAACAGAACTGTGTTCAGTGCATTTAAAGATAACTGTGTTCAGTGCATTTAAAGAGAACTGTGTTCAGTGCATTTAAAGAGAACTGTGTTCAGTGCATTTAAAGATAACTGTGTTCAGTGCATTTAAAGAGAACTGTGTTCAGTGCATTTAAAGAGAACTGTGTTCAGTGCATTTAAAGAGAACTGTGTTCAGTGCATTTAAACAGAACTGTGTTCAGTGCATTTAAAGAGAACTGTGTTCAGTGCATTTAAACATAACTGTGTTCAGTGCATTTAAACAGAACTGTGTTCAGTGCATTTAAAGAGAACTGTGTTCAGTGCATTTAAAGAGAACTGTGTTCAGTGCATTTAAAGAGAACTGTGTTCAGTGCATTTCAACAGAACTGTGTTCAGTGCATTTAAACAGAACTGTGTTCAGTGCATTTAAACAGAACTGTGTTCAGTGCATTTAAAGATAACTGTGTTCAGTGCATTTAAACAGAACTGTGTTCAGTGCATTTAAACAGAACTGTGTTCAGTGCATTTAAACAGAACTGTGTTCAGTGCATTTAAACAGAACTGTGTTCAGTGCATTTAAACAGAACTGTGTTCAGTGCATTTAAAGATAACTGTGTTCAGTGCATTTAAAGATAACTGTGTTCAGTGCATTTAAACAGAACTGTGTTCAGTGCATTTAAACAGAACTGTGTTCAGTGCATTTAAAGAGAACTGTGTTCAGTGCATTTAAAGATAACTGTGTTCAGTGCATTTAAACAGAACTGTGTTCAGTGCATTTAAAGAGAACTGTGTTCAGTGCATTTAAACAGAACTGTGTTCAGTGCATTTAAACAGAACTGTGTTCAGTGCATTTAAAGAGAACTGTGTTCAGTGCATTTAAATATAACTGTGTTCAGTGCATTTAAAGAGAACTGTGTTCAGTGCATTTAAAGAGAACTGTGTTCAGTGCATTTAAAGAGAACTGTGTTCAGTGCATTTAAAGAGAACTGTGTTCAGTGCATTTAAAGAGAACTGTGTTCAGTGCATTTAAACAGAACTGTGTTCAGTGCATTTAAACAGAACTGTGTTCAGTGCATTTAAAGAGAACTGTGTTCAGTGCATTTAAAGAGAACTGTGTTCAGTGCATTTAAAGAGAACTGTGTTCAGTGCATTTAAACAGAACTGTGTTCAGTGCATTTAAACAGAACTGTGTTCAGTGCATTTAAACAGAACTGTGTTCAGTGCATTTAAAGATAACTGTGTTCAGTGCATTTAAACAGAACTGTGTTCAGTGCATTTAAACAGAACTGTGTTCAGTGCATTTAAACAGAACTGTGTTCAGTGCATTTAAACAGAACTGTGTTCAGTGCATTTAAACAGAACTGTGTTCAGTGCATTTAAACATAACTGTGTTCAGTGCATTTAAAGAGAACTGTGTTCAGTGCATTTAAACAGAACTGTCTTCAGTGCATTTAAAGATAACTGTGTTCAGTGCATTTAAAGAGAACTGTGTTCAGTGCATTTAAAGAGAACTGTGTTCAGTGCATTTAAAGAGAACTGTGTTCAGTGCATTTAAAGAGAACTGTGTTCAGTGCATTTAAAGATAACTGTGTTCAGTGCATTTAAAGAGAACTGTGTTCAGTGCATTTAAACAGAACTGTGTTCAGTGCATTTAAAGAGAACTGTGTTCAGTGCATTTAAACAGAGCTGTGTTCAGTGCATTTAAACAGAACTGTGTTCAGTGCATTTAAAGAGAACTGTGTTCAGTGCATTTAAAGAGAACTGTGTTCAGTGCATTTAAAGAGAACTGTGTTCAGTGCATTTAAAGAGAACTGTGTTCAGTGCATTTAAAGAGAACTGTGTTCAGTGCATTTAAAGAGAACTGTGTTCAGTGCATTTAAACAGAACTGTGTTCAGTGCATTTAAACAGAACTGTGTTCAGTGCATTTAAACAGAACTGTGTTCAGTGCATTTAAACAGAACTGTGTTCAGTGCATTTAAAGAGAACTGTGTTCAGTGCATTTAAAGAGAACTGTGTTCAGTGCATTTAAACAGAACTGTGTTCAGTGCATTTAAACAGAACTGTGTTCAGTGCATTTAAACAGAACTGTGTTCAGTGCATTTAAAGAGAACTGTGTTCAGTGCATTTAAACAGAACTGTGTTCAGTGCATTTAAAGAGAACTGTGTTCAGTGCATTTAAACAGAACTGTGTTCAGTGCATTTAAAGAGAACTGTGTTCAGTGCATTTAAAGAGAACTGTGTTCAGTGCATTTAAAGAGAACTGTGTTCAGTGCATTTAAACAGAACTGTGTTCAGTGCATTTAAAGAGAACTGTGTTCAGTGCATTTAAAGAGAACTGTGTTCAGTGCATTTAAAGAGAACTGTGTTCAGTGCATTTAAACAGAACTGTGTTCAGTGCATTTAAAGAGAACTGTGTTCAGTGCATTTAAACAGAACTGTGTTCAGTGCATTTAAACAGAACTGTGTTCAGTGCATTTAAAGAGAACTGTGTTCAGTGCATTTAAAGAGAACTGTGTTCAGTGCATTTAAAGATAACTGTGTTCAGTGCATTTAAAGAGAACTGTGTTCAGTGCATTTAAACAGAACTGTGTTCAGTGCATTTAAACAGAACTGTGTTCAGTGCATTTAAACAGAACTGTGTTCAGTGCATTTAAAGAGAACTGTGTTCAGTGCATTTAAACAGAACTGTGTTCAGTGCATTTAAAGAGAACTGTGTTCAGTGCATTTAAAGAGAACTGTGTTCAGTGCATTTAAAGAGAACTGTGTTCAGTGCATTTAAACAGAACTGTGTTCAGTGCATTTAAACAGAACTGTGTTCAGTGCATTTAAAGAGAACTGTGTTCAGTGCATTTAAACAGAACTGTGTTCAGTGCATTTAAAGAGAACTGTGTTCAGTGCATTTAAACAGAACTGTGTTCAGTGCATTTAAAGAGAACTGTGTTCAGTGCATTTAAACAGAACTGTGTTCAGTGCATTTAAAGATAACTGTGTTCAGTGCATTTAAACAGAACTGTGTTCAGTGCATTTAAAGATAACTGTGTTCAGTGCATTTAAAGAGAACTGTGTTCAGTGCATTTAAACAGAACTGTGTTCAGTGCATTTAAACAGAACTGTGTTCAGTGCATTTAAACAGAACTGTGTTCAGTGCATTTAAACAGAACTGTGTTCAGTGCATTTAAAGAGAACTGTGTTCAGTGCATTTAAACAGAACTGTGTTCAGTGCATTTAAACAGAACTGTGTTCAGTGCATTTAAAGAGAACTGTGTTCAGTGCATTTAAAGAGAACTGTGTTCAGTGCATTTAAACAGAACTGTGTTCAGTGCATTTAAAGATAACTGTGTTCAGTGCATTTAAACAGAACTGTGTTCAGTGCATTTAAAGATAACTGTGTTCAGTGCATTTAAAGAGAACTGTGTTCAGTGCATTTAAAGAGAACTGTGTTCAGTGCATTTAAACAGAACTGTGTTCAGTGCATTTAAAGAGAACTGTGTTCAGTGCATTTAAACAGAACTGTCTTCAGTGCATTTAAAGATAACTGTGTTCAGTGCATTTAAAGAGAACTGTGTTCAGTGCATTTAAAGAGAACTGTGTTCAGTGCATTTAAAGAGAACTGTGTTCAGTGCATTTAAAGAGAACTGTGTTCAGTGCATTTAAAGAGAACTGTGTTCAGTGCATTTAAACAGAACTGTGTTCAGTGCATTTAAACAGAACTGTGTTCAGTGCATTTAAAGAGAACTGTGTTCAGTGCATTTAAACAGAACTGTGTTCAGTGCATTTAAAGAGAACTGTGTTCAGTGCATTTAAACAGAACTGTGTTCAGTGCATTTAAAGATAACTGTGTTCAGTGCATTTAAAGAGAACTGTGTTCAGTGCATTTAAACAGAACTGTGTTCAGTGCATTTAAACAGAACTGTGTTCAGTGCATTTAAACAGAACTGTGTTCAGTGCATTTAAACAGAACTGTGTTCAGTGCATTTAAAGAGAACTGTGTTCAGTGCATTTAAACAGAACTGTGTTCAGTGCATTTAAAGAGAACTGTGTTCAGTGCATTTAAACAGAACTGTGTTCAGTGCATTTAAAGAGAACTGTGTTCAGTGCATTTAAACAGAACTGTGTTCAGTGCATTTAAAGATAACTGTGTTCAGTGCATTTAAACAGAACTGTGTTCAGTGCATTTAAAGATAACTGTGTTCAGTGCATTTAAAGAGAACTGTGTTCAGTGCATTTAAACAGAACTGTGTTCAGTGCATTTAAACAGAACTGTGTTCAGTGCATTTAAACAGAACTGTGTTCAGTGCATTTAAACAGAACTGTGTTCAGTGCATTTAAAGAGAACTGTGTTCAGTGCATTTAAACAGAACTGTGTTCAGTGCATTTAAACAGAACTGTGTTCAGTGCATTTAAAGAGAACTGTGTTCAGTGCATTTAAAGAGAACTGTGTTCAGTGCATTTAAACAGAACTGTGTTCAGTGCATTTAAAGAGAACTGTGTTCAGTGCATTTAAACAGAACTGTGTTCAGTGCATTTAAAGAGAACTGTGTTCAGTGCATTTAAAGAGAACTGTGTTCAGTGC
>NC_140169.1:48168663-48253640 GCF_963971535.1 Notolepis coatsorum | reverse complement strand
CACAACACTCTAACTTACCATCTTTAGATAATAAAGTACTCAAACCTCTACTGTCTTTAACTATGAATGACACAACACTCTAACTCACCCATCTTTAGATAATAAGTACTCAACCTCTACTGTCTTTAACTATGAATGAACACAACACTCTAACTCACCATCTTTAGATAATAAAGTACTCAACCTCTACTGTCTTTAACTATGAATGAACACAACACTCTAACTCACCATCTTTAGATAATAAGTACTCAACCTCTACTGTCTTTAACTCTGAATGAACACAACACTCTAACTCACCATCTTTAGATAATAAAGTACTCAACCTCTACTGTCTTTAACTATGAATGAACACAACACTCTAACTCACCATCTTTAGATAATAAAGTACTCAACTCTACTGTCTTTAACTATGAATGAACACAACACCTAACTTACCATCTTTAGATAATAAAGTACTCAACCTCTACTGTCTTTAACTATGAATGAACACAACACTCTAACTTACCATCTTTAGATAATAAAGTACTCAACCTCTACTGTCTTTAACTATGAATGAACACAACACTCTAACTCACCATCTTTAGATAATAAAGTACTCAACCTCTACTGTCTTTAACTATGAATGAACACAACACTCTAACTCACCATCTTTAGATAATAAAGTACTCAACCTCTACTGTCTTTAACTATGAATGAACACAACACTCTAACTTACCATCTTTAGATAATAAAGTACTCAACCTCTACTGTCTTTAACTATGAATGAACACAACACTCTAACTTACCATCTTTAGATAATAAAGTACTCAACCTCTACTGTCTTTAACTATGAATGAACACAACACTCTAACTTACCATCTTTAGATAATAAAGTACTCAACCTCTACTGTCTTTAACTATGAATGAACACAACACTCTAACTTACCATCTTTAGATAATAAAGTACTCAACCTCTACTGTCTTTAACTATGAATGAACACAACACTCTAACTCACCATCTTTAGATAATAAAGTACTCAACCTCTACTGTCTTTAACTATGAATGAACACAACACTCTAACTTACCATCTTTAGATAATAAAGTACTCAACCTCTACTGTCTTTAACTATGAATGAACACAACACTCTAACTCACCATCTTTAGATAATAAAGTACTCAACATCTACTGTCTTTAACTATGAATGAACACAACACTCTAACTCACCATCTTTAGATAATAAAGTACTCAACCTCTACTGTCTTTAACTATGAATGAACACAACACTCTAACTTACCATCTTTAGATAATAAAGTACTCAACCTCTACTGTCTTTAACTATGAATGAACACAACACTCTAACTTACCATCTTTAGATAATAAAGTACTCAACCTCTACTGTCTTTAACTATGAATGAACACAACACTCTAACTTACCATCTTTAGATAATAAAGTACTCAACCTCTACTGTCTTTAACTATGAATGAACACAACACTCTAACTCACCATCTTTAGATAATAAAGTACTCAACCTCTACTGTCTTTAACTATGAATGAACACAACACTCTAACTTACCATCTTTAGATAATAAAGTACTCAACCTCTACTGTCTTTAACTATGAATGAACACAACACTCTAACTTACCATCTTTAGATAATAAAGTACTCAACCTCTACTGTCTTTAACTATGAATGAACACAACACTCTAACTCACCATCTTTAGATAATAAAGTACTCAACCTCTACTGTCTTTAACTATGAATGAACACAACACTCTAACTCACCATCTTTAGATAATAAAGTACTCAACCTCTACTGTCTTTAACTATGAATGAACACAACACTCTAACTTACCATCTTTAGATAATAAAGTACTCAACCTCTACTGTCTTTAACTATGAATGAACACAACACTCTAACTCACCATCTTTAGATAATAAAGTACTCAACCTCTACTGTCTTTAACTATGAATGAACACAACACTCTAACTTACCATCTTTAGATAATAAAGTACTCAACCTCTACTGTCTTTAACTATGAATGAACACAACACTCTAACTCACCATCTTTAGATAATAAAGTACTCAACCTCTACTGTCTTTAACTATGAATGAACACAACACTCTAACTTACCATCTTTAGATAATAAAGTACTCAACCTCTACTGTCTTTAACTATGAATGAACACAACACTCCAACTCACCATCTTTAGATAATAAAGTACTCAACCTCTACTGTCTTTAACTATGAATAAACACAACACTCTAACTCACCATCTTTAGATAATAAAGTACTCAACATCTACTGTCTTTAACTATGAATGAACACAACACTCTAACTCACCATCTTTAGATAATAAAGTACTCAACCTCTACTGTCTTTAACTATGAATGAACACAACACTCTAACTTACCATCTTTAGATAATAAAGTACTCAACCTCTACTGTCTTTAACTATGAATGAACACAACACTCTAACTTACCATCTTTAGATAATAAAGTACTCAACCTCTACTGTCTTTAACTATGAATGAACACAACACTCTAACTTACCATCTTTAGATAATAAAGTACTCAACCTCTACTGTCTTTAACTATGAATGAACACAACACTCTAACTCACCATCTTTAGATAATAAAGTACTCAACCTCTACTGTCTTTAACTATGAATGAACACAACACTCTAACTTACCATCTTTAGATAATAAAGTACTCAACCTCTACTGTCTTTAACTATGAATGAACACAACACTCAACTCACCATCTTTAGATAATAAAGTACTCAACCTCTACTGTCTTTAACTATGAATAAACACAACACTCTAACTCACCATCTTTAGATAATAAAGTACTCAACAACTACTGTCTTTAACTATGAATGAACACAACACTCTAACTCACCATCTTTAGATAATAAAGTACTCAACCTCTACTGTCTTTAACTATGAATGAACACAACACTCTAACTTACCATCTTTAGATAATAAAGTACTCAACCTCTACTGTCTTTAACTATGAATGAACACAACACTCTAACTTACCATCTTTAGATAATAAAGTACTCAACCTCTACTGTCTTTAACTATGAATGAACACAACACTCTAACTTACCATCTTTAGATAATAAAGTACTCAACCTCTACTGTCTTTAACTATGAATGAACACAACACTCTAACTCACCATCTTTAGATAATAAAGTACTCAACCTCTACTGTCTTTAACTATGAATGAACACAACACTCTAACTTACCATCTTTAGATAATAAAGTACTCAACCTCTACTGTCTTTAACTATGAATGAACACAACACTCTAACTTACCATCTTTAGATAATAAAGTACTCAACCTCTACTGTCTTTAACTATGAATGAACACAACACTCTAACTCACCATCTTTAGATAATAAAGTACTCAACCTCTACTGTCTTTAACTATGAATGAACACAACACTCTAACTCACCATCTTTAGATAATAAAGTACTCAACCTCTACTGTCTTTAACTATGAATGAACACAACACTCTAACTTACCATCTTTAGATAATAAAGTACTCAACCTCTACTGTCTTTAACTATGAATGAACACAACACTCTAACTCACCATCTTTAGATAATAAAGTACTCAACCTCTACTGTCTTTAACTATGAATGAACACAACTCTCTAACTTACCATCTTTAGATAATAAAGTACTCAACCTCTACTGTCTTTAACTATGAATGAACACAACACTCTAACTCACCATCTTTAGATAATAAAGTACTCAACCTCTACTGTCTTTAACTATGAATGAACACAACACTCTAACTTACCATCTTTAGATAATAAAGTACTCAACCTCTACTGTCTTTAACTATGAATGAACACAACACTCTAACTTACCATCTTTAGATAATAAAGTACTCAACCTCTACTGTCTTTAACTATGAATGAACACAACACTCTAACTTACCATCTTTAGATAATAAAGTACTCAACCTCTACTGTCTTTAACTATGAATGAACACAACACTCTAACTTACCATCTTTAGATAATAAAGTACTCAACCTCTACTGTCTTTAACTATGAATGAACACAACACTCTAACTTACCATCTTTAGATAATAAAGTACTCAACCTCTACTGTCTTTAACTATGAATGAACACAACACTCTAACTCACCATCTTTAGATAATAAAGTACTCAACCTCTACTGTCTTTAACTATGAATGAACACAACACTCTAACTTACCATCTTTAGATAATAAAGTACTCAACCTCTACTGTCTTTAACTATGAATGAACACAACACTCTAACTTACCATCTTTAGATAATAAAGTACTCAACCTCTACTGTCTTTAACTATGAATGAACACAACACTCTAACTCACCATCTTTAGATAATAAAGTACTCAACCTCTACTGTCTTTAACTATGAATGAACACAACACTCTAACTTACCATCTTTAGATAATAAAGTACTCAACCTTCTACTGTCTTTAACTATGAATGAACACAACACTCCAACTCACCATCTTTAGATAATAAAGTACTCAACCTCTACTGTCTTTAACTATGAATAAAACACAACACTCTAACTCACCATCTTTAGATAATAAAGTACTCAACAACTACTGTCTTTAACTATGAATGAACACAACACTCTAACTCACCATCTTTAGATAATAAAGTACTCAACCTCTACTGTCTTTAACTATGAATGAACACAACACTCTAACTTACCATCTTTAGATAATAAAGTACTCAACCTCTACTGTCTTTAACTATGAATGAACACAACACTCTAACTTACCATCTTTAGATAATAAAGTACTCAACCTCTACTGTCTTTAACTATGAATGAACACAACACTCTAACTTACCATCTTTAGATAATAAAGTACTCAACCTCTACTGTCTTTAACTATGAATGAACACAACACTCTAACTCACCATCTTTAGATAATAAAGTACTCAACCTCTACTGTCTTTAACTATGAATGAACACAACACTCTAACTTACCATCTTTAGATAATAAAGTACTCAACCTCTACTGTCTTTAACTATGAATGAACACAACACTCTAACTTACCATCTTTAGATAATAAAGTACTCAACCTCTACTGTCTTTAACTATGAATGAACACAACACTCTAACTCACCATCTTTAGATAATAAAGTACTCAACCTCTACTGTCTTTAACTATGAATGAACACAACACTCTAACTCACCATCTTTAGATAATAAAGTACTCAACCTCTACTGTCTTTAACTATGAATGAACACAACACTCTAACTTACCATCTTTAGATAATAAAGTACTCAACCTCTACTGTCTTTAACTATGAATGAACACAACACTCTAACTCACCATCTTTAGATAATAAAGTACTCAACCTCTACTGTCTTTAACTATGAATGAACACAACTCTCTAACTTACCATCTTTAGATAATAAAGTACTCAACCTCTACTGTCTTTAACTATGAATGAACACAACACTCTAACTCACCATCTTTAGATAATAAAGTACTCAACCTCTACTGTCTTTAACTATGAATGAACACAACACTCTAACTTACCATCTTTAGATAATAAAGTACTCAACCTCTACTGTCTTTAACTATGAATGAACACAACACTCTAACTTACCATCTTTAGATAATAAAGTACTCAACCTCTACTGTCTTTAACTATGAATGAACACAACACTCTAACTTACCATCTTTAGATAATAAAGTACTCAACCTCTACTGTCTTTAACTATGAATGAACACAACACTCTAACTTACCATCTTTAGATAATAAAGTACTCAACCTCTACTGTCTTTAACTATGAATGAACACAACACTCTAACTTACCATCTTTAGATAATAAAGTACTCAACCTCTACTGTCTTTAACTATGAATGAACACAACACTCTAACTCACCATCTTTAGATAATAAAGTACTCAACCTCTACTGTCTTTAACTATGAATGAACACAACACTCTAACTTACCATCTTTAGATAATAAAGTACTCAACCTCTACTGTCTTTAACTATGAATGAACACAACACTCCAACTCACCATCTTTAGATAATAAAGTACTCAACCTCTACTGTCTTTAACTATGAATAAACACAACACTCTAACTCACCATCTTTAGATAATAAAGTACTCAACATCTACTGTCTTTAACTATGAATGAACACAACACTCTAACTCACCATCTTTAGATAATAAAGTACTCAACCTCTACTGTCTTTAACTATGAATGAACACAACACTCTAACTTACCATCTTTAGATAATAAAGTACTCAACCTCTACTGTCTTTAACTATGAATGAACACAACACTCTAACTTACCATCTTTAGATAATAAAGTACTCAACCTCTACTGTCTTTAACTATGAATGAACACAACACTCTAACTTACCATCTTTAGATAATAAAGTACTCAACCTCTACTGTCTTTAACTATGAATGAACACAACACTCTAACTCACCATCTTTAGATAATAAAGTACTCAACCTCTACTGTCTTTAACTATGAATGAACACAACACTCTAACTTACCATCTTTAGATAATAAAGTACTCAACCTCTACTGTCTTTAACTATGAATGAACACAACACTCTAACTTACCATCTTTAGATAATAAAGTACTCAACCTCTACTGTCTTTAACTATGAATGAACACAACACTCTAACTCACCATCTTTAGATAATAAAGTACTCAACCTCTACTGTCTTTAACTATGAATGAACACAACACTCTAACTCACCATCTTTAGATAATAAAGTACTCAACCTCTACTGTCTTTAACTATGAATGAACACAACACTCTAACTTACCATCTTTAGATAATAAAGTACTCAACCTCTACTGTCTTTAACTATGAATGAACACAACACTCTAACTCACCATCTTTAGATAATAAAGTACTCAACCTCTACTGTCTTTAACTATGAATGAACACAACACTCTAACTTACCATCTTTAGATAATAAAGTACTCAACCTCTACTGTCTTTAACTATGAATGAACACAACACTCTAACTCACCATCTTTAGATAATAAAGTACTCAACCTCTACTGTCTTTAACTATGAATGAACACAACACTCTAACTTACCATCTTTAGATAATAAAGTACTCAACCTCTACTGTCTTTAACTATGAATGAACACAACACTCCAACTCACCATCTTTAGATAATAAAGTAATCAACCTCTACTGTCTTTAACTATGAATAAACACAACACTCTAACTCACCATCTTTAGATAATAAAGTACTCAACATCTACTGTCTTTAACTATGAATGAACACAACACTCTAACTCACCATCTTTAGATAATAAAGTACTCAACCTCTACTGTCTTTAACTATGAATGAACACAACACTCTAACTTACCATCTTTAGATAATAAAGTACTCAACCTCTACTGTCTTTAACTATGAATGAACACAACACTCTAACTTACCATCTTTAGATAATAAAGTACTCAACCTCTACTGTCTTTAACTATGAATGAACACAACACTCTAACTTACCATCTTTAGATAATAAAGTACTCAACCTCTACTGTCTTTAACTATGAATGAACACAACACTCTAACTCACCATCTTTAGATAATAAAGTACTCAACCTCTACTGTCTTTAACTATGAATGAACACAACACTCTAACTTACCATCTTTAGATAATAAAGTACTCAACCTCTACTGTCTTTAACTATGAATGAACACAACACTCCAACTCACCATCTTTAGATAATAAAGTACTCAACCTCTACTGTCTTTAACTATGAATAAACACAACACTCTAACTCACCATCTTTAGATAATAAAGTACTCAACAACTACTGTCTTTAACTATGAATGAACACAACACTCTAACTCACCATCTTTAGATAATAAAGTACTCAACCTCTACTGTCTTTAACTATGAATGAACACAACACTCTAACTTACCATCTTTAGATAATAAAGTACTCAACCTCTACTGTCTTTAACTATGAATGAACACAACACTCTAACTTACCATCTTTAGATAATAAAGTACTCAACCTCTACTGTCTTTAACTATGAATGAACACAACACTCTAACTTACCATCTTTAGATAATAAAGTACTCAACCTCTACTGTCTTTAACTATGAATGAACACAACACTCTAACTCACCATCTTTAGATAATAAAGTACTCAACCTCTACTGTCTTTAACTATGAATGAACACAACACTCTAACTTACCATCTTTAGATAATAAAGTACTCAACCTCTACTGTCTTTAACTATGAATGAACACAACACTCTAACTTACCATCTTTAGATAATAAAGTACTCAACCTCTACTGTCTTTAACTATGAATGAACACAACACTCTAACTCACCATCTTTAGATAATAAAGTACTCAACCTCTACTGTCTTTAACTATGAATGAACACAACACTCTAACTCACCATCTTTAGATAATAAAGTACTCAACCTCTACTGTCTTTAACTATGAATGAACACAACACTCTAACTCACCATCTTTAGATAATAAAGTACTCAACCTCTACTGTCTTTAACTATGAATGAACACAACACTCTAACTCACCATCTTTAGATAATAAAGTACTCAACCTCTACTGTCTTTAACTATGAATGAACACAACACTCTAACTTACCATCTTTAGATAATAAAGTACTCAACCTCTACTGTCTTTAACTATGAATGAACACAACACTCTAACTCACCATCTTTAGATAATAAAGTACTCAACCTCTACTGTCTTTAACTATGAATGAACACAACACTCTAACTTACCATCTTTAGATAATAAAGTACTCAACCTCTACTGTCTTTAACTATGAATGAACACAACACTCTAACTCACCATCTTTAGATAATAAAGTACTCAACCTCTACTGTCTTTAACTATGAATGAACACAACACTCTAACTTACCATCTTTAGATAATAAAGTACTCAACCTCTACTGTCTTTAACTATGAATGAACACAACACTCCAACTCACCATCTTTAGATAATAAAGTACTCAACCTCTACTGTCTTTAACTATGAATGAACACAACACTCCAACTTACCATCTTTAGATAATAAAGTACTCAACCTCTACTGTCTTTAACTATGAATGAACACAACACTCTAACTTACCATCTTTAGATAATAAAGTACTCAACCTCTACTGTCTTTAACTATGAATGAACACAACACTCTAACTTACCATCTTTAGATAATAAAGTACTCAACCTCTACTGTCTTTAACTATGAATGAACACAACACTCTAACTTACCATCTTTAGATAATAAAGTACTCAACCTCTACTGTCTTTAACTATGAATGAACACAACACTCTAACTTACCATCTTTAGATAATAAAGTACTCAACCTCTACTGTCTTTAACTATGAATGAACACAACACTCTAACTTACCATCTTTAGATAATAAAGTACTCAACCTCTACTGTCTTTAACTATGAATGAACACAACACTCTAACTTACCATCTTTAGATAATAAAGTACTCAACCTCTACTGTCTTTAACTATGAATGAACACAACACTCTAACTCACCATCTTTAGATAATAAAGTACTCAACCTCTACTGTCTTTAACTATGAATGAACACAACACTCTAACTTACCATCTTTAGATAATAAAGTACTCAACCTCTACTGTCTTTAACTATGAATGAACACAACACTCCAACTCACCATCTTTAGATAATAAAGTACTCAACCTCTACTGTCTTTAACTATGAATAAACACAACACTCTAACTCACCATCTTTAGATAATAAAGTACTCAACATCTACTGTCTTTAACTATGAATGAACACAACACTCTAACTCACCATCTTTAGATAATAAAGTACTCAACCTCTACTGTCTTTAACTATGAATGAACACAACACTCTAACTTACCATCTTTAGATAATAAAGTACTCAACCTCTACTGTCTTTAACTATGAATGAACACAACACTCTAACTTACCATCTTTAGATAATAAAGTACTCAACCTCTACTGTCTTTAACTATGAATGAACACAACACTCTAACTCACCATCTTTAGATAATAAAGTACTCAACCTCTACTGTCTTTAACTATGAATGAACACAACACTCTAACTCACCATCTTTAGATAATAAAGTACTCAACCTCTACTGTCTTTAACTATGAATGAACACAACACTCTAACTCACCATCTTTAGATAATAAAGTACTCAACCTCTACTGTCTTTAACTATGAATGAACACAACACTCTAACTCACCATCTTTAGATAATAAAGTACTCAACCTCTACTGTCTTTAACTATGAATGAACACAACACTCTAACTTACCATCTTTAGATAATAAAGTACTCAACCTCTACTGTCTTTAACTATGAATGAACACAACACTCTAACTCACCATCTTTAGATAATAAAGTACTCAACCTCTACTGTCTTTAACTATGAATGAACACAACACTCTAACTTACCATCTTTAGATAATAAAGTACTCAACCTCTACTGTCTTTAACTATGAATGAACACAACACTCTAACTCACCATCTTTAGATAATAAAGTACTCAACCTCTACTGTCTTTAACTATGAATGAACACAACACTCTAACTTACCATCTTTAGATAATAAAGTACTCAACCTCTACTGTCTTTAACTATGAATGAACACAACACTCCAACTCACCATCTTTAGATAATAAAGTACTCAACCTCTACTGTCTTTAACTATGAATGAACACAACACTCCAACTTACCATCTTTAGATAATAAAGTACTCAACCTCTACTGTCTTTAACTATGAATGAACACAACACTCTAACTTACCATCTTTAGATAATAAAGTACTCAACCTCTACTGTCTTTAACTATGAATGAACACAACACTCTAACTTACCATCTTTAGATAATAAAGTACTCAACCTCTACTGTCTTTAACTATGAATGAACACAACACTCTAACTTACCATCTTTAGATAATAAAGTACTCAACCTCTACTGTCTTTAACTATGAATGAACACAACACTCTAACTTACCATCTTTAGATAATAAAGTACTCAACCTCTACTGTCTTTAACTATGAATGAACACAACACTCTAACTTACCATCTTTAGATAATAAAGTACTCAACCTCTACTGTCTTTAACTATGAATGAACACAACACTCTAACTTACCATCTTTAGATAATAAAGTACTCAACCTCTACTGTCTTTAACTATGAATGAACACAACACTCTAACTCACCATCTTTAGATAATAAAGTACTCAACCTCTACTGTCTTTAACTATGAATGAACACAACACTCTAACTTACCATCTTTAGATAATAAAGTACTCAACCTCTACTGTCTTTAACTATGAATGAACACAACACTCCAACTCACCATCTTTAGATAATAAAGTACTCAACCTCTACTGTCTTTAACTATGAATAAACACAACACTCTAACTCACCATCTTTAGATAATAAAGTACTCAACATCTACTGTCTTTAACTATGAATGAACACAACACTCTAACTCACCATCTTTAGATAATAAAGTACTCAACCTCTACTGTCTTTAACTATGAATGAACACAACACTCTAACTTACCATCTTTAGATAATAAAGTACTCAACCTCTACTGTCTTTAACTATGAATGAACACAACACTCTAACTTACCATCTTTAGATAATAAAGTACTCAACCTCTACTGTCTTTAACTATGAATGAACACAACACTCTAACTCACCATCTTTAGATAATAAAGTACTCAACCTCTACTGTCTTTAACTATGAATGAACACAACACTCTAACTTACCATCTTTAGATAATAAAGTACTCAACCTCTACTGTCTTTAACTATGAATGAACACAACACTCTAACTTACCATCTTTAGATAATAAAGTACTCAACCTCTACTGTCTTTAACTATGAATGAACACAACACTCTAACTCACCATCTTTAGATAATAAAGTACTCAACCTCTACTGTCTTTAACTATGAATGAACACAACACTCTAACTTACCATCTTTAGATAATAAAGTACTCAACCTCTACTGTGTTTAACTATGAATGAACACAACACTCCAACTCACCATCTTTAGATAATAAAGTACTCAACCTCTACTGTCTTTAACTATGAATAAACACAACACTCTAACTCACCATCTTTAGATAATAAAGTACTCAACATCTACTGTCTTTAACTATGAATGAACACAACACTCTAACTCACCATCTTTAGATAATAAAGTACTCAACCTCTACTGTCTTTAACTATGAATGAACACAACACTCTAACTTACCATCTTTAGATAATAAAGTACTCAACCTCTACTGTCTTTAACTATGAATGAACACAACACTCTAACTTACCATCTTTAGATAATAAAGTACTCAACCTCTACTGTCTTTAACTATGAATGAACACAACACTCTAACTTACCATCTTTAGATAATAAAGTACTCAACCTCTACTGTCTTTAACTATGAATGAACACAACACTCTAACTCACCATCTTTAGATAATAAAGTACTCAACCTCTACTGTCTTTAACTATGAATGAACACAACACTCTAACTTACCATCTTTAGATAATAAAGTACTCAACCTCTACTGTCTTTAACTATGAATGAACACAACACTCTAACTCACCATCTTTAGATAATAAAGTACTCAACCTCTACTGTCTTTAACTATGAATGAACACAACACTCTAACTTACCATCTTTAGATAATAAAGTACTCAACCTCTACTGTCTTTAACTATGAATGAACACAACACTCCAACTCACCATCTTTAGATAATAAAGTACTCAACCTCTACTGTCTTTAACTATGAATAAACACAACACTCTAACTCACCATCTTTAGATAATAAAGTACTCAACATCTACTGTCTTTAACTATGAATGAACACAACACTCTAACTCACCATCTTTAGATAATAAAGTACTCAACCTCTACTGTCTTTAACTATGAATGAACACAACACTCTAACTTACCATCTTTAGATAATAAAGTACTCAACCTCTACTGTCTTTAACTATGAATGAACACAACACTCTAACTTACCATCTTTAGATAATAAAGTACTCAACCTCTACTGTCTTTAACTATGAATGAACACAACACTCTAACTTACCATCTTTAGATAATAAAGTACTCAACCTCTACTGTCTTTAACTATGAATGAACACAACACTCTAACTCACCATCTTTAGATAATAAAGTACTCAACCTCTACTGTCTTTAACTATGAATGAACACAACACTCTAACTTACCATCTTTAGATAATAAAGTACTCAACCTCTACTGTCTTTAACTATGAATGAACACAACACTCTAACTTACCATCTTTAGATAATAAAGTACTCAACCTCTACTGTCTTTAACTATGAATGAACACAACACTCTAACTCACCATCTTTAGATAATAAAGTACTCAACCTCTACTGTCTTTAACTATGAATGAACACAACACTCTAACTCACCATTTTTAGATAATAAAGTACTCAACCTCTACTGTCTTTAACTATGAATGAACACAACACTCTAACTTACCATCTTTAGATAATAAAGTACTCAACCTCTACTGTCTTTAACTATGAATGAACACAACACTCTAACTCACCATCTTTAGATAATAAAGTACTCAACCTCTACTGTCTTTAACTATGAATGAACACAACACTCTAACTCACCATCTTTAGATAACAGAGTGAACTGCAGCTGCCACTTAATGTATCGCGTAATTTCAACATGGAATTAAGGAATATCTAAATAAAAGCACACATTGTTGAACTTGATCATGCATATGTATTAGAAAATTGTATTACAGCACTATGTTATCAATACACATTTATAAAACGAGGCATATTTAGCCAAAATATGTTGAATCTTTTTTTTTTTACTTGCCAATGCGCAACCCCACTGTCACCGCTAGTTGGTTCCACTACATTTTGAAAACAGTTGAGGAAATAGCATCTGCACCTGGGGGCCGCCGTGGCTGAGCACTTGAGACACAAAACACATAATGTCCTCCTCACAACAGTCCTCCTACATGTTACAATCAGTGGTCTACATGTTAAAATCAGTGATCTACATGTTAAAATCAGTGGTTTACAGCAGTGGTCTACATGTTAAAATCAGTGGTCTACATGTTAAAATCAGTGGTCTACATGTTAAAATCAGTGGTCTACATGTTAAAATCGGTGGTCTACATGTTAAAATCAGTGGTCTACGTGTTAAAATCAGTTGTCTACATGTTAAAATCAGTGGTCTACGTGTTAAAATCAGTGGTCTGCATGTTAAAATCAGTGGTCTACATGTTAAAATCAGTGATCTACATGTTAAAATCAGTGGTCTACATGTTAAAATCAGTGGTCTACATGTTAAAATCAGTGGTCTACATGTCTACATGTTAAAATCAGTGGTCTACATGTTAAGTCACAGTCACAAAATCTGCCCCGATTGGCACAGACTCACCCCAAACCATTGGCAAGATGTGCGTAGTGCAATAAAGGGGCGACAGTGGCTCGGCGGGCGGAGCAGTCGTCTGGTAATCCGGAGGTTCCCGGTTGGATTCCCGCTCCTCCCGGGCAGCGTGTCGAAGTGTCCTTGAGCAAGACACTGAGCCCCTAACTGCAGCTGTTCTCTCTGTGTTCCAGGCCCCCTGCCTGCTCCCCTTAATGCAGCTGTTCTCTCTGTGTTCCAGGCCCCCTGCCTGCTCCCCTTAATGCAGCTGTTCTCTCTGTGTTCCAGGCCCCCTGCCTGCTCCCCTTAATGCAGCTGTTCTCTCTGTGTTCCAGGCCCCCTGCCTGCTCCCCTTAATGCAGCTGTTCTCTCTGTGTTCCAGGCCCCCTGCCTGCTCCCCTTAATGCAGCTGTTCTCTCTGTGTTCCAGGCCCCCTGCCTGCTCCCCTTAATGCAGCTGTTCTCTCTGTGTTCCAGGCCCCCTGCCTGCTCCCCTTAATGCAGCTGTTCTCTCTGTGTTCCAGGCCCCCTGCCTGCTCCCCTTAATGCAGCTGTTCTCTCTGTGTTCCAGGCCCCCTGCCTGCTCCCCTTAATGCAGCTGTTCTCTCTGTGTTCCAGGCCCCCTGCCTGCTCCCCTTAATGCAGCTGTTCTCTCTGTGTTCCAGGCCCGCTGCCTGCTCCCCTTAATGCAGCTGTTCTCTCTGTGTTCCAGGCCCCCTGCCTGCTCCCCTTAATGCAGCTGTTCTCTCTGTGTTCCAGGCCCCCTGCCTGCTCCCCTTAATGCAGCTGTTCTCTCTGTGTTCCAGGCCCCCTGCCTGCTCCCCTTAATGCAGCTGTTCTCTCTGTGTTCCAGGCCCGCTGCCTGCTCCCCTTAATGCAGCTGTTCTCTCTGTGTTCCAGGCCCGCTGCGCCCCTTGATGCAGCTGTTCTCTCTGTGTTCCAGGCCCGCTGCGCCCCTTGATGCAGCTGTTCTCTCTGTGTTCCAGGCCCCCTGCTCCCCTTAATGCAGCTGTTCTCTCTGTGTTCCAGGCCCCCTGCGCCCCTTGATGCAGCTCTGCAGGCTGAAGATCCGACAGCTGGTCGGAGCCCGACTCCAGAAGCTGCCCACCCTGCCGCTGCCGGGCACCATGGTCAAGTTCCTGCAGTACGACAGCAACACCTTTACATTCTGATCGTCTGTTGTTGTTGTTTTCATTATCGTCTAGCCGCGTGACATTTTATAGCGTTTCACATTTTTGATGACCAGCTAAAGCGACTCCCTGTGGTACAAAGTAATTGTGTTACTGTTGACTTTAAAGACAGACAAATACATTTTTCTGATAAAAAATGTTCTGATGATGATCGTCATTTATGTGTTTCCTAGTCTAGCAGAACATAATAGTTGCATAGTCTAGCAGAACATAATAGGCAATGGCAAGCCAACAACTGTCAAAAGTGTGGTTATTTGATACAACTGAGGTAGGTAGATTACATTTTTAGAGACTAAAGTACAGAAAAAAGGTATCGTTGGGTACCGGTATCGATTCACAGGTACCGGTACCGTATCGGTTCAAATGTGAACCTGACCCATCCCTACTGAGCACACACAACTGCAGGGCAAGGGCATTTTTGCTCATGAAATGCATAGCCATGTGAAAGCCTTCATGACAAAGTTGCAATTAATTTCAAGGCAACTAGGCAGCAACAATCTCGAACACATGAAAACCCTGAAAGAAGTCAAACCATCAGATGATCACCGGCACAGGTACTCATCCATGTTAGGAGAGGAGAACTGCATGATGAATTTTCAAGATTTTAAAAAGGTTGAGGATGAAATGTAGCTGGTTTCCTCTCCCTTTACCTGCAGTGTTGATAGTGCACCCACTGATGTTCAGCTTGAACTCATTGACCTGCAGTCTGATTCACTACTGAAAGAGCACTTTAAGTCAGCATCACTGCTAGAGTTCTACCCTGCTCTCAAGGAGGAGAACTTTCCAAACATGAGGAGACATGCTCAGAAGATGTTGGTTCTCTTTGGATCCACCTACATATGTGAACAGACATTCTCAGTCATGAAGTTTACCAAATCCAGGTACAGATCCTCTCTCACTGATGAACTTGTCAGACTTTGATGGACTTGTTAAAGCTCAAAAGAGACTGGATTTCTCACACTGAATGAAAAAAAAGAACTGAAGAACACTAAAATGTGGGAATATAACAAGTGAAATGGGACACATTATATATTTTTTTGCACAGTTCTGAAAACATTAAATGTAAAGTAAAAAAGGCTACAAAACTGGGACACTTTTCTTTACACAGTTACACAGTTCAGTGACATGTCTTGTTTATTTTAGCTACAAAGATGATGTGATGTCTTTAGAAATCTAAGAAAATCCTTGTTTCAATAGTATATGAAACTCAAAATGCCCTTTGTTACTGACTGACTGTGACTGAAAATGAGTTAAATGTTTCACATTTTGTTTATCATTATTTATCATTTTGGAAATCCTATTTGAATAAATTATATTTTTGAAAGCTAACCTCTCCTTTTAATTGCCAAATAATAACATACACTCTTACCAGTGGTCAAAACAATGCCATTTACTGCTTTTTATATAGAAATAAAATATATTATGCATAATTGAGTTCGGAATTTTGGCCCGGCCCTCCAAAATATTTTCAGTTGCTCATTTGGCCCCCTGGGAAAAATAATTGCCCACCCCTGGTCTAGCAGAACATAATAGTTTCATAGTCTAGCAGAACATAATAGTTTCCTATAGTCTAGAAGGACATAAGAGATCATGTCTTCTTTATCTTACAGACAGTATCAGGAGGGAGATAGATTCAGGTAAGCTGTGTGGGCTAGTTCTTCTAGACCTACAGAAGGCTTTCGACACAGTGAACCATGACCTACTGCTCTCCAAGCTTAAGGCCTTGGGTATGTCTGAGACAGTGGTCAGATGGTTCTCTTCCTACCTTTCTGATAGGGTCCAGTGGGTTGAGGTCAGTGGCACTATGTCAGAGGCCAAGCCCATTGTATGTGGGGTCCCACAAGGAAGCGTGCTAGGACCGCTCCTTTTTTTACTGTACATAAAGGACATGTCAGCAGCATGCTCATGTAACTTGTTTTTATTTGCAGACGACTCAGCCCTGCTATAGTCTCACACAAGGATCAGAACACATTAGAACAGATGCTAGGAGAAGAACTTGCAGGGGTCAGCAGGTGGCTTTCGGACAACAGGCTTTCTCTTCACCTAGGTAAGACAGAGGCAGTATTATTGGGCTCCAAGCCAAGATTCAAGATTCAAGAGTGTATTCATCACATACATACCAGGGCATAATCACATCACATACATACCAGGGCATAATCACATCACATACATACCAGGGCATACAGTGAAATGCGGTTAGCCATGCCCGCTACGATTGTGCAATAAAAGGTAAGGGATATGTGATATAGATATAGTATCTACAGATGTGTAAAAAGGATTATATGCAGGTTTGTACAGACAGTGGATATAGATGTAGATATATATAGAGTAAATATATTATATACAGTATATACAGCATTATTGTACATGCTATCATACAGGGTTATATGCAGCTGTAAGTAAGTATATAGAAGGATTATATGTAGGTATATTCAGACAGATATATATATATACTGTATGTGGTAAATATACATATATAAATGTAGGTTATGAATGAGGTTCATATTCTAGTATTACTAACGGGTCCAAACCAGAATTCAAACAAACATCTTATGGCCTCATATCGTCAGCTGGATCTTGTACAAAAGGTATTTCACAGTTGCATGTTAGCTTCAAAGTGTAGGGAAATGATGGGTGTAGTTCAGCTTTGCACCACCAGAGGGAGACATCACTCCACACAGCAGGCTACTGGTAGTGTTGTGTTTCAGAGCTCTGGACACACCTCGACTTCAGCTGATGGGAAGGATTCTTCTCTACCATCATCTTGCTCTATCTATTCTTTAAAGTCTTTGTTTCATTTCATTTCAAACCTTTATTTAAACTCGAAAAAGGCAAATGAGGTTTGCCTGATTTACAGTCACATCGAGTTACACACAGAACTAATCCAACAAGATGAGGCAAAGAGCATGGATAACAAATCAATTCAAAGACGTACAACTTGATTGACAAAGGTTGGAGATCATGGTTTTTAAACTCTGCAACAGAGGGGAGAATCTCAAGCTTTAAGGACTGTTGGAGTTCATTCCATGAGTTAGAGGGGCATCGTAGACAAATGAAGATTCACCCTGTTCAGAGCAAACAGGACCTTAAGGACCAGCCAGTCACTAGAACGGGTTCCATAGGTTCCAACATTCCATTCCAATAATGATGGAGGTAAGCTTAGGTAAGCTACCTCATTATACTACATCATTATTGGTAAGCTACCTCCTTATACTACATCATTATTGGTAAGCTACCTCCTTATACTACATCATTATTGGTAAGCTACATCCTTATACTACATCACTATTGGTAAGCTACCTCCTTATACTACATCATTATTGGTAAACTACCTCCTTATACTACATCATTATTGGTAAGCTACCTCCTTATACTACATCACTATTGGTAAACTACCTCCTTATACTACATCACTATTGGTAAGCTACCTCCTTATACTACATCATTATTGGTAAGCTACCTCCTTATACTACATCATTATTGGTAAGCTACCTCCTTATACTACATCATTATTGGTAAGCTACCTCCTTATACTACATCATTATTGGTAAACTACCTCCTTATACTACATCATTATTGGTAAGATACCTCCTTATACTACATCATTATTGGTAAGCTACCTCCTTATACTACATTATTATTGGTAAGCTACCTCCTTATACTACATCATTATTGGTAAGCTACCTCCTTATACTACATTATTATTGGTTAGCTACCTCCTTATACTACATCATTATTGGTAAGATACCTCCTTATACTACATCATTATTGGTAAGCTACCTCCTTATACTACATCATTATTGGTAAGCTACCTCCTTATACTACATTATTATTGGTAAGCTACCTCCTTATACTACATCATTATTGGTAAGCTACCTCCTTATACTACATCATTATTGGTAAGCTACCTCCTTATACTACATCATTATTGGTAAGCTACCTCCTTATACTACATTATTGGAATGGAATATTGGAACCTATGGAACCCGTTCTAGTGACTGGCCGGTCCTTAACTCATTCCGGGGCAACAGCGCCCTCTACTGATGGCCCTTCTGTGCCAACGCTATATCCAATGGAGAATAGGACTTATTTGCGAGTGCATAAAACATATCAAATATAATAGCAATGGATCTAAATAACACAGTGATCGTCAATGAGTTGCTTCCAGTCAACATGTACGAAACTGACTGTTTTTTCATCGGTACATTTCCGTTTTTATACCGTTTTGAATACGAGTATAGTTTTGGAGATTTCTAGTAATTCCAGATAAAGACACGATAATAGCCCTTTAGTGGAATGCACAAAACACATTGTCATTTTTCGGCCGATTTATGAATCGTTTTCAAATAAGCGCTAGATTATCGATAGTATATGTGTCCTCATGTAGGAAGAGAAGCGGGGTCTGAAAAATCGCTTCTCCGTACTTTGGTCGGCACGAACCTCACACACACACACACACACACACGCTCCGCTCCGATGGTGGTGATAGGAACATCTGATTACCCCAAGATTCGTAACATAAAGGCCTTACCTCACATCTCATGTCATGCAAAAAGATTAATCCAATTCCTGATCGCCATTCCAAATATCGATCGCGTCCATTGATCCAACGTTATAGTTCAAAACACATAATCCACGATGCTCCCAGTGGGGGGACTCAATGCAATAGTATCCAGCTGCATGCCCAAGAAGTGAAACCTGGACCGGATTTATTTATTATTATTATTTTTGTATCCACTTTTTTCTCTCCATTTTCTATTTTTCTCCCATCCCAATTTCGTATTTCCAATTCTTCCCTCCCCTGTCTTGAACGTTGCTAGACTATGCCTCCCACTGGTCGGCTGTAGTGAGGATAGAAGCCTTGCATCACGTGTCCCCTCCGGTACACGAGGAGGCAGCCTGTCGCATCTTTTCACCGCAGCAGCTCGAACTCTCAGTGGCGAGGAGTAACGCGTGGGAGGCTCACGCTGCCCCCGATACTTCCTGTTTCTGCCGCACCGGCGTCACCCAACCGACCTGTAGGAGTCGCTGTCCACAACGTCCAATCCCCACCCACCGGCTTTCCCACCCTCTAACACTGCCAATTGTGTTAGTATGACGGCCGGCCAAGCCGGTAGCAACGCAGAGAGCTGGGCTCGATACCAGCATCTCCTGCGTTAGTGGCGAGCGCCTTTAGCCCACTGCGCCACTCAGCCGCCGGACTTATTTTTTTTAGGCACAGTCCCAGCCAATCCAATCCAATGATGTGCAATACCATCCGGGAGACGTTAGGCGGCGGTATTTGCCCTTTTGCGAGCTCAGACCCATTCCCAACGATAACATCAGGTTGGATGGATGAAAATGAATGGATATCGCTAATAAAATAAATATGGATTAAAACCAGAGTTTTGTCGGGTTTGGCGCCCAGAGCATGGCGAGTTAACCCGGACTATCTCGGGTTTGGCCTCCAGTGAGTTAAGGTCCAGGGCCCTGTTTCATGTACGTGGTTCAACTAAGTCGATCAAGATGTCCATTATCCAGCTTCAGTTAACCCGATGTTCGAAGCCGGGATTTTCCTGTTTCACAAAGGTGGATTCAGTCTCGTTAACTCAAGCCAGACTTGCGAGTCAGGCTAAATGCGCGCGGCCGTTTTAGGTGAAAAGCCAGCACGTATCGATGGCAGAGACCCTGATTCTCAACGGCATTGATTGATTAATTGATTTAAGACTTTATTGACAGATTGCAATACGGCTCAATCGCCTCGCCGACAAGTTAAATGCGTTATCTATAGGCTAATTCTAAGTCCCTCATTACCTCAATCAATCAGATTATATTTCTTTAAACTTGCCTGCTGGATTGAATAATCAAATGAGATCTTGCTAGCGAAAATTATTAGTTAACTGTTATACAGAATTACGATACGGCTCTCTTACCCATTGATTGATGTATAGTCAATCTTTTACTTATCTTCTCTGTGGTGTAACAGGTTCTTCTTTTGACTTTCACACGGACGACCGGGGTTCAAGACCCTAGTCTTTTCCTTCTTTTTGCAATATAGGAATAATTCAATTTGGTGCACGTTGAGAGCTATATAAAGAATGACATCCTCAATGCATGTAGATTTATAATATTTTAACTTAAAACCAGGCTACTTTGGCGTATAATCATTAATATTATATTCAAAAAAATCATATTGGAAACACCGGTATTTGAACCCCGGTCGCTGGATTGGCAGGCTGGGCCACTGGGCCAGATGGGATAAATTCATTCATTGTTTATACATTAATGAACGAGAGACCCGTGTTTAGAATATCCTTTGTTTTGAATGAAGTTTATCTCTTTATCCTCATTCATTAATGTGACGTCAACGGCTCATTCAATTTCTCAAATCCGTCATCAGACATCTTAATCCCAGTTACAATTAAAATAACCACATCATGTGTACATCGCACGAGCGAGCGCCACCGTCGCCACGGTATATATAACGTGCATTATTTAGGACAAAGTGAATTTAATATCAGCATTTTGGGTCTATTTTACATTTCAAAAGCCCCCTCTGGAAGAATGGAGCACAAAAACGTAATTCAGAATGGTATAATGCAGATCGTAGACTGTGGGAATAGTTTCAGGAAACGAGCTGTCACTTCTTTGCGGGGGCGTGGCTCTGCGTGATCGGGCTAACTTGAACTTGAACTCTGCTTTCGAGCAGGCTCAAACTTTTGGATCTGTTGGCATCTGGAAAATCCACGTACATGAAACCGGAAAGTCCGGCTAACCCAGTTATCCAGCTAAAGTTATCCGGCTAACTCAGTTATCCAGGTACATGAAACGGGGCCCAGTTTGCTCTGAACAGGGTAAATCTGCATTTTGCTATGATGCCCCTCTATCATGGAATGAACTCCAACGGCCCTTAAAGCTTGAGATTATCTTTAAAGCCAAATGTAACGTTTGTCCCGCGTCCCTCATGAACAGAACAATGTCCCGCATTTCTAAGATCATAAAAAAAATAATAAATGTGACCTTTATTTACCCAGGGTAGGTTCTCTGAGCATGGAAGCTCTTTTTCAGGAACGCCCTGCTTCACATTCACACAGTTCCATTCACACCTGGGAGCTGCCCAGTACAACCACAGTCTGACACCTGGGAGCTGCCCAGTACAACCACAGTCTGACACCTGGGAGCCGCCCAGTACAACCACAGTCTGACACCTGGGAGCTGCCCAGTACAACCACAGTCTGACACCTGGGAGCTGCCCAGTACAACCACAGTTTGACACCTGGGAGCTGCCCAGTACAACCACAGTCTGACACCTGGGAGCTGCCCAGTACAACCACAGTCTGACACCTGGGAGCTGCCCAGTACAACCACAGTCTGACACCTGGGAGCCGCCCAGTACAACCACAGTCTGACACCTGGGAGCTGCCCAGTACAACCACAGTCTGACACCTGGGAGCTGCCCAGTACAACCACAGTTTGACACCTGGGAGCTGCCCAGTACAACCACAGTCTGACACCTGGGAGCTGCCCAGTACAACCACAGTCTGACACCTGGGAGCTGCCCAGTACAACCACAGTCTGACACCTGGGAGCTGCCCAGTACAACCACAGTCTGACACCTGGGAGCTGCCCAGTACAACCACAGTCTGACACCTGGGAGCTGCCCAGTACAACCACAGTCTAACACCTGGGAGCTGCCCAGTACAACCACAGTCTGACACCTGGGAGCTGCCCAGTACAACCACAGTCTGACACCTGGGAGCTGCCCAGTACAACCACAGTCTGACACCTGGGAGCCGCCCAGTACAACCACAGTCTGACACCTGGGAGCCGCCCAGTACAACCACAGTCTGACACCTGGGAGCCGCCCAGTACAACCACAGTCTGACACCTGGGAGCCGCCCAGTACAACCACAGTCTGACACCTGGGAGCTGCTCAGTACAACCACAGTCTGACACCTGGGAGCTGCCCAGTACAACCACAGTCTGACACCTGGGAGCTGCCCAGTACAACCACAGTCTGACACCTGGGAGCTGCCCAGTACAACCACAGCCTGCCACTGAGCAACTCCACTGGAGCAGTTGGGGGTTAAGTGCCTTGCTCATGGGAGAGAGTTATTCATTCACTTCCCCAGCCCAGATTTTTCCTGCCGGCCTGGGGATCAAACCGGCGACCTTCCGCTCACAAACCCGCTTCTCTAAGCTTTAGGCCACTGCTGCAGGTAAAAACAATAATAACTATGATTATTATTATTTAAAAATAACTATTCTTTCTGTTGTTCGCTCCAATTACCCTCTTATATTTAAAACGTTATTGGGGAAACGCCACTGGTTTAAAAAAATAAAATCAAGCTAATGGTCAAAAAGCAATGCGCAGCCGAGGCGTCACTCACTGGCGTTAGGGTTAGGGCTAGGGTTAGGGTGGGGGTTAGGGTTAGGGTGGGGGTTAGGGTGGGGGCCTGGACGGATCAAAAGAACCGCTGCAGCGCTGACTCTGAGCTCATCAAAAGCGAAATCCAAGTGAAGGTGAACTACAGCTGCACATGCCAGGAGCTTTACACCCATGTGCTAAAAGAGAAGGCCCTGCTAGATGCTGCCCGTTCCAACACAGCCGCTCTGAATCAGGTCAGAACACAGTTAATTAATTTACAAGCTTGTTTTAATAAAAGCAACAAAAAAGCAACAATGCATCCTGAAAGTAGCTATCCTTACCGGTAATAGGGAAACTCGGCCCCAGCCTGTTTACATAATTTTCTCTTCTTGCATAAAATGCGTTTTAAGCCTACTGGATATTATATTTCATTCATGTTGTTAAAATAGCATAAGATAAACATTCCATACTGACGATTTACAGCAGATTAATAACAAAATGTGCTATATATAGCCTTACCGTCGAATATGAAATCAAGGCATTTAAATAATAAATTAAATAATAAATTATATATGTTTTCCCCCTCTCCCACGTGTCCCGCAGTTCTGCTGTCCTGCGACTGAACCATTTCGACCCCATCTCCAACCTTTGTCAATAAAGTTGCACATGTTAACCCTTACTTAGATCAGGCAGCAGACACTGAGCGCCAGCTGCTACTTCAAACACCTCCGTCATCAAAGCTCTTAACGACATCATCACATGTCGCTGAGTATTAAGTAGCGAGGGCGCAGAGCTGGGCGCTGATTGAATTTATTGATTGAAAACTTTATTAACAGATTGCAGAATGGGTACAGTACAGTACGGCTCAATGCACACAATTGTTAAGGGGATGCAGACCAGAGAAAGACTTTCGTCTTGTTTACATCAGGGTCCCCCATTTTCAATTCATCATGACATTTATGACATACACAACATACAGATTTAAAAATCTAATCAAATCAAATGTATGTGTAAGGCCCGACAACACACGTTAATGTCCCCATGGGCCGGACACGTCTTCTTTAAACAAGTCAAGAAGAAACATCGCAATAAGTCAAGAACAGTCATCTAAACTAATCATGACATTTCTGACATACATGACATACCGATATACAGTACTGTTACATTTGTTACATACAAGATATGCAAATATACAGTACTGTTGATAGATTTGTTCATTGATTCCTGGTAATATTTGATGTCTGTGCCATTGTTCATTGATTCCTGGTAATATTTGATGTCTGTGCCACACTGCTCTCTGTGTCTCTCTCCTCCCTGAATGTGACCTGATGACCTCTGGCTAGAGGTTCTCTACACAGGGCCCCGTGCACACACATGCAAAATCCTAGTTCCCTTGGCCTCTCTGGCAGTTATACATGCAAAATCATGTCCCTCCCTTTCAACACACACACACACACACACACACACACACACACACACACACACACACACACACACACACACACACACACACACACACACACACACACACACACACACACACACAAGCACACACCACACAAACACCCATACATACACACACAGAGACATACACACACCCCCCTCCCCTTTCTCAAGAGTGTATAAAATGACATGTAATATGGACATTCGGCTCTCTCCTTTCTCTTTTGTCTACTGGTGATGTGCCCGCGCGGGGTGACTGTGACTGTCTTCTTCTCTAATGAATAAAAGCTCCGTTTGAGAAATACTCTGTCCTCCGCTTCGTCTTTCGGCCGACTGGTCCACAACTATATCAATTAAGAACTCACGACCAGGGATAGGCTAATCCCTAACAAATGGAGGTTCCGGAGTGAGAATTGATGTGGGCCAGCCGCAACCAAGGACGGAACGGGGAACGGAGGAGGAGGAGGAGGAGGAGACGGTGCAGAGGATCCAGCAGTCACTACCAGCTGTCTGCAGCGCGTCTGAACCAGGGGTGAGATACCAGCAGCCCCTCAGACGTCCGTGACCAGACCACCAGACGACCGGATGACAGGCAGGAGGAGACGAAGGACAGACGGGCCAGGATGAGAGGCGACCGGAGGAGATGGCAGCTGTGCGAGAGGCCGGAGATGACCACCGCAGCACCGGAGAGGAACACCGCAGCCAGGCACCGCGGAGACCGCAGATCAATCACCGCTGATCGTCGTCTACGACACGCAGTTCGTCCACGACTAGAACGGGGGAAGCGACAGCAGGAGTGACACTGAGCTGAGTTGGAGTGATGGTGGGCCGGCCGGCGAGAGGTGGAGCGGACAGTCCAGAGACACTGGGAAGGCGGCGGACCAGGGGAGACACGTTTGTCTAGGGGACCCGCACCTGGAACGGGGACCAACCTCAGGAGGTCAGCCCTTGCCCTCCAGAAGACGGGGCCGACCCAGGTGGGCGGTGCACTGTGACAGAGGGGAGGTAGCGCCCTGATGGACGTTGTGTGTGCCTGAGTAAGGGGGGTCCAACGGGGTTACTATATCGTCTGGAAAGGTTGCAAATTTTGTGTTTCTCTCTTTCTTCTCTCTCTCTCTCCCGCTCTCCCCCCCTCCCTCTATCTCTCTCTCTGCTCTCCTGATGTTGATTATCCCGTCTGGTATTGGATGTGATGCATGTAATGAGGTGACAATCGACGGATACAGATCAATGAACTGTGTGTTGACGTTTTATTTAACGTCAAAAGGGGGAATTGATAGATTTGTTCATTGATTCCTGGTAATATTTGATGTCTGTGCCATTGTTCATTGATTCCTGGTAATATTTGATGTCTGTGCCACACTGCTCTCTGTGTCTCTCTCCTCCCTGAATGTGACCTGATGACCTCTGGCTAGAGGTTCTCTACACAGGGCCCCGTGCACACACATGCAAAATCCTAGTTCCCTTGGCCTCTCTGGCAGTTATACATGCAAAATCATGTCCCTCCCTTTCAACACACACACACACACACACACACACACACACACACACACACACACACACACACACACACACACACACACACACACACACACACACACACACACACACACACACACACACACACACACACAAGCACACACCACACAAACACCCATACATACACACACAGAGACATACACACACCCCCCTCCCCTTTCTCAAGAGTGTATAAAATGACATGTAATATGGACATTCGGCTCTCTCCTTTCTCTTTTGTCTACTGGTGATGTGCCCGCGCGGGGTGACTGTGACTGTCTTCTTCTCTAATGAATAAAAGCTCCGTTTGAGAAATACTCTGTCCTCCGCTTCGTCTTTCGGCCGACTGGTCCACAACTATATCAATTAAGAACTCACGACCAGGGATAGGCTAATCCCTAACACTGTTAAACAGAGATCCTAACAGTAAATATATACATACGAGGGGGAGGGAACTGTACATTACGTTAAATCACTGAGTTATAAGCAATATGCTTTATTTCACGTTAAATCACTGAGTTATAAGCAATATGCTTTATTTCACGTTAAATCACTGAGTTATAAGCAATATGCTTTATTTCACGTTAAATCACTGAGTTATAAGCACTATGCTTTATTTCACGTTAAATCACTGAGTTATAAGCACTATGCTTTATTTCACGTTAAATCACAGAGTTACTGAATCACTGCTGTGACTCGGAAATATCCAGCTGTTAGCGATGACAGCAGCCAGCGAGCTCGCTTGTTTTATTATCTAATGTTGGCTATTATGTAAAGAAATATCATATGTTAGCAATCAATAGAGAACATCCATTACACCACGGGGCCAGAGGCAGAGGCTCATGCAGCCCTGACCGCGTCCTGACCACCGCTGGAGGGAAGGAGAAGCACCACAACTAGAAACTCAACCACATTCCACCAAGTGGGTGTCAAACCAGTGGCGTCATTTCAGTAAAAGGCAAGGTATGGCGAGGAGGGGCGGGGGGGGGGGGGGGGGGGGGTTTGTCAAATCAGTTGTGCAATAGTCACTTTTGGTGAGTTGTTTCTATACAATTCAGTTATATGACATTTAGGTATGACACAGGACTACACAAGCATTTTTAGTATAGAAATGTGTCAACAGACTAAAGCAGGGAACCACAATATTTTGCATTACGAATTATGCAGAATGTAATATCATAACTGTCTATTACTTTTCTTGCAATTGAGCCAATTTTCCTTAGGTACGGTTTTGAGGTGTGTGTTCAACAGAATGTAGTATCAAAAACACATTCACAAAAAGTATGGGTTACTGAATGCTGAACTGCACTATTATAATCACTAAGCCAGACCTTACCTGTGTCCCTGTATCACTTGTCTCTGCTGCCCTTTGATTAAAAAACGTCCCTATGTCCATTTTCCTTTTTTTTGGGCATATTTCAGTTAGTCACAGTAAAAGTCACCTAGTAAAAGTGAGATAATTGACAATATCAAAACATGCTAGGGCTGTACCGAATAGTTTGAAGCTTCGTTCATAATGTTGACATTCGAATTCTAAATCAACATACAAAATTGTAATAATTCTTTAATTTTTTTAAATTTTTCTTTTTTTACATTTTTATTTGCCAAGGTATGGCGAGTGCCCTGTGTCAAACCAATCAGAACGCTTCAAAGGTCCTCTCTAAAGTTGGTTCTGGTGGGGAAGGCTGGTTCTGGTGGGGAGGCTGGTTCTGGTGGGGAAGGCTGGTTCTGGTGGGGAAGGCTGGTTCTGGTGGGAAGGCTGGTTCTGGTGGGGGAGGCTGGTTCTGGTGGGGGGGGGCTGGTTCTGGTGGGGAGGCTGGTTCTGGTGGGGAAGGCTGGTTCTGGTGGGGAGGCTGGTTCTGGTGGGGAGGCTGGTTCTGGTGGGGGGGGGGCTGGTTCTGGTGGGGGAGGCTGGTTCTGGTGGGGAAGGCTGGTTCTGGTTCTGGTGGGGAAGGCTGGTTAGGGTGGGGGGGGGCTGGTTCTGGTGGGGGGGGGCTGGTTCTGGTGGGGAGGCTGGTTCTGGTGGGGAAGGCTGGTTCTGGTGGGGAAGGCTGGTTCTGGTTCTGGTGGGGAAGGCTGGTTCTGGTGGGGAAGGCTGGTTCTGGTGGGAAGGCTGGTTCTGGTGGGAAGGCTGGTTCTGGTGGGGGGGGCTGGTTCTGGTGGGGGAGGCTGGTTCTGGTGGGGAAGGCTGGTTCTGGTTCTGGTGGGGAAGGCTGGTTCTGGTTCTGGTGGGGAGGCTGGTTCTGGTGGGGAAGGCTGGTTCTGGTGGGAAGGATGGTTCTGGTGGGGGGGGCTGGTTCTGGTGGGGAGGCTGGTTCTGGTGGGGAAGGCTGGTTCTGGTGGGGAAGGCTGGTTCTGGTGGGGGAGGCTGGTTCTGGTGGGGGGGGGCTGGTTCTGGTGGGGAGGCTGGTTCTGGTGGGGAAGGCTGGTTCTGGTGGGGAGGCTGGTTCTGGTGGGGAGGCTGGTTCTGGTGGGGGGGGGGCTGGTTCTGGTGGGGGAGGCTGGTTCTGGTGGGGAAGGCTGGTTCTGGTTCTGGTGGGGAAGGCTGGTTAGGGTGGGGGGGGCTGGTTCTGGTGGGGGGGGGCTGGTTCTGGTGGGGAAGGCTGGTTCTGGTGGGGAAGCTGGTTCTGGTTCTGGTTCTGGTGGGGGTCAGGCCCGTTAGGGGGGAGGCTGGTTGAAAGGAACACACCACAACATGAAACTCACTCACCGTCTTCTCCAGAGTCAGACCAGAAGACAGATGACAGTTCCCTCTCTGTGTGTTCAGCAGAACGCCATCCTAGCTACTAGCTCAGCTCAGCACCAGCACTCCTCCGACACACAGCTCCTCCGGCCAGCGGCCTCTTCTGCCCGTAACCCAATAACCCGCTGAGATGTTCTGAGAGAGAGAGACGGCCCACGGCGACCTCCTCCACGGTGCAGCGGTCGGTCGGGGCGCCTGATCTCATTAGAGCTGATAAAGCTCGCTGGTGAGATTTCATTTAGATGGGCTGGTTCCATTTGTCTGCCTTGAAGGAGGGGGCGAGGGAGGGCACTCCGGCCGCCGCCATCTACGGAGCAGAATCTGGCCCTTATCTCGTTAGGTGCCCTTCTCGTCTGCTGCTATTTGCGTGACATTGCTCTGCAGGTAAGATGACTTTCACTTCAGGCTCGTGGCGTTTGATACTCGGGACTCACTGGCTTCCATCCCCACTTTTGCATAAAAAGGCTGTGATGATGAATGACAGAAATGCTGGTTGTTATTGCTATTAGGCTGGTGATAATGCCCCCCAAGGGTTAGGGTTAGGGTTAGGCTGGTGATAATGCCCCCCAAGGGTTAGGGTTAGGGTTAGGCTGGTGATAATGCCCCCCAGCCAGAACTCGAATAACGAAGTCTCACACACCAAGCAGGACTCGAGCATACACCGACCAAGATTCAATGTCACATATGCATATAATTATGATTCGAGACACACTGCAGACAACACACACAGACCACTGGAAATATGGGGAAATTAGGACTTGATTCGGGACATATAATACAAATAACACGTACTAGACTAAACTGTAGAAACTAACACACATGACGCACAACTAAGCATATTATTTATTTGATAGTGAAGGAAGGTTATGGCTCGAGACACAATGCAGATAACACACAGACCGCTGGGAATACAGACAAGGTAAACGCATTAGTTGGGGAGGTTGGGACTTGATTCGGGACATATAGTACAAATAACGCGCACTAGACTAAGCTGTAGACACTAGCACACAGGGACGTGCACAGGACTTTAGAGGGGCAGGTGCTCAAAGGCTGAAAAGGGCACTGGGCCTGTGCTATTTTTAAGGGCCCTTTTTGGGTGGGGAGGGGCCTTTTTATGCTTTTTGGGGGGTTTTGGTGATCAAATATTGAATATTGAACTATAATAATCAGTGCAGGAGCTCACTTATCCTTGAAAGACACTTTTATCACTGACTTAAAAGGCCCATACATCTCCATTAATGTTCAGGGCGGAGGGAATAAGTGCTTACCCTACAGACCCCAAGTCTGTTAGGACAGCAGACTCGGTTGGCACTGCTCAAAACATACCATTTTAAAATAGCTTTTAAATGAATTATTATCTTTATTTCATTGTCTTGTTTTTCTTTATTTCTATCAATTTTACTTAAATATTTTATTATACTTTGTGTTATACATTTTACTCAACATCAGCCAATCGCGCACTGCCCACTAACCAAGGGAAAAAAATATTGCTTTTCAGCGCAGAGATCTGTCTGATGAAAGAAACAGCTTCAATTATAGTCACGCGCCGCATTTTTTGGCAGTAACAGTAACTGCGTTATTAAGATTGGAAGAGTAATCCGTTAGATTACTCGTTACTGAAAAAACTAACGCCGTTAGTTACTCCGTTATTTATAACGCCGTTATTCCCATCACTGGATGTCACAGTATGATGTCATAATCAAACATTGTAGAACATTTGTGATGTCACAGTATGATGTCATAATAGAACATTCTAGAACATTTGTGATGTCACAGTATGATGTCATAATCAAACATTCTAGAACATTTGTGATGTCACAGTATGATGTCATAATAGCAAATTTTTGAACATTTGTGATGTCACAGTATGATGTCATAATAGTACATTCTAGAACATTTGTGATGGCACAGTATGATGTCATAATAGAACATTCTAGAACATTTGTGATGTCACAGTATGATGTCATAATAGACATTCTAGAACATTTGTGATGTCACAGTATGATGTCATAATAGTACATTCTAGAACATTTGATGTCACAATATGATGTCATAATAGAACATTCTAGAACATTTGTGTACAGTATATATTCAACAATTCTCTCAGAAGAACTCAGATCTCAGAAGACTTGTTTCCGGCTACTTGTCTGTAAGCTTGAATATATTATGTAGATACCATTTTAAAATCACCACATGGAAAAGGAAACAATGTCCTGTACAATCCTTAATGAGCTGCCTCTGGAGGGAAGGTTCTGTGATGTGGTTATTAAAGTCAACAGCACTGAGTTGAATGCCCACAAGGCCCTCCTGTGTGACTGCAGTGACTATTTCAGGTAAGTTTAGCTTGGGTCAGGGTAGCTTGCTTCAGCTTAATTTGGTTCAGCTTAGCTTGGTTCAGGTTAGCTTGGTTCAGGTTAGCTTGGTTAGTAAACAGATACCATACTGTACTTTTACTGTAAACAGATACTATACTGTACTTCTACTGTAAGCCGATACTATACTGTACATTTACTGTAAAAAGATACTATACTGTACTTCTACTGTAAAACGATACTATACTGTACTTTTACTGTAACCAGATACTATACTGTACTTCTACTGTAAACAGATACTATACTGTATGTCTACTGTAAAAATATACTATACTGTACTTCTACTGTAAACAGATACTATACTGTACTTCTACTGTAAACAGATACTATACTGTAAAAAGATACTATACTGTACTTCTACTGTAAACAGATACCATACTGTACTTCACTGTACTTCTACTGTAAAAAGATACTATACTGTACTTCTACTGTAAACAGATACTATACTGCACTTCTACTGTAAACAGATACTATACTGTACTTCTACTGTAAACAGATACTATACTGTACTTCTACTGTAAAAAGATACTATACTTCTACTGTGCTAAGACCCTATACTTCTACAGTGAACATATATGACTACACAGGACAGAATGTTGCTTACTGTTTACTCATCAGATATCTCTATACTCTGCGTCCCACAGAGCCCTCTTCACTCGCTGGAGCGACTCAGAGAAAGCAGTCTACACTATCCCTGGGGTGTCCCCAGGTATGATGCAGCTCATCATAGAGTACACCTACACACGCTTTGTGCTGGTGACAGCAGAGAACGTGGAAGAGCTTCTGGTGGCTGCAGACCAGCTTCTCGTCACTGGCATAGTAGGAGCGTGCTCTGACTTCCTAGAAGGCCAGCTGTCACTGGAATACTGTGTCGGCATCTGGAGGTTGGTGGACATCTACTGCTTCCCTGACCTGAGGCGCAAGGCCCATCTCTTCATCGTGTGCCACTTTGAGGAGATGTTGCACGTCTCACAGGAGTTTGTGGAGCTGTCCCTGCAGCAACTGGTGGACATCATCGAGAGGGATGATCTGAACGTGAAGAGCGAGGAGACGGTGTTTGAGGCCGTCCTCCGTTGGATCGACCACTCCCGTGAGGAGCGTAAAACACACATCCCTTTGCTGCTGCCCAAGGTAACTAATTGTATTACTGTGCATTATATTAAAACAACACTAGGTTCCCTAGTACGGTGGTTCTCAAACATTTGGGTCCAAACTGTTCCCTAGCAACAGAAACCGTCTACAACCGATGTCTAAGTTGTACCCGCTGTCTATTCCCAGGTTCGCATGGGCTTGATGAGGCCTGACTACTTGCTGAACAACATCCAGAACAACCCTGTAGTGAGGGACAGCCACGACTGCAGGCCCCTCATCCTCAGCGTCCTGAACCCCCCTGGCTCCGACAGGCTCCCAAACCCCCTGATGCGTCCACGCCTGCCCCAGGAGGTCCTATTGGCCATCGGAGGCCTGGGTGGCAGCATCCTGACCATGGAGGCTTACGATATCCGAGCCGGTGCATGGATGGACGTGAGCGTTGAGGGGGAGAATCCCCGGGCCTGCCACGGCACCGCTTATCTCCACGGTCTGGTCTATTGCGTCGGTGGCTGGGACGGCGTAGAGTATCTCAGCAGTGTGCGCAGGTTCAACCCCGTCACTCGCAGCTGGCTGCAGGCGGCTCCCATGCACTCACGCCGCAGTAGCCTCAGCGTGGTCACATTGGACGGCTGTATCTACGCCATGGGAGGGGACGGCAGAGGCGTGGAACTGAACACCGCCGAGCGCTACGAGCCTGAAACCGACCAGTGGACAGTGATCTCACCCATGCTGGAGCACAAGAGCGGCGCCGGGGCAGCAGCCCTCCAGGGCAAGGTGGGTGGAACTGAGGGACACAGGGTGCTAGATGAACACAAGGAACGTTAGATCAGAAATCATAAATGTCTTTATTGCCAAGTAAGCTTGCACATACAAAAGATGTGTCTGGGTCCTTTGGTGCATCAACATTAACAGACAATTAAAGTAGAATGAAATCAAATGGAATATATAAACTAAATTAGAATATTCTTTCTTATTACAGGTTTACATCTGTGGTGGCTGGTTCCAGCTCACAGCTGAGTGCTACAGCCCAGACACCGACCAGTGGACTCTGATCGCCCCCATGAGCAGCAGGCGTGCCGGAGTGGGAGTCGCTGCGTACGGAGGAAGAGTCTATGCGGTAGGTGCACACGGAGACAAATGCTTTATACTAGATATTTGTATATATGTATCATTTGACTTTCAATGCCTCTGTGATGCCCTAATTTCCCTAAATGGATTAATACAGTGTCTGCCTGCCTGAGCCACACACTAAAACATTCCTCTCATGTGTCCTGTCCTCAGGTGGGAGGGTGGGAACATGGAAACTACCTGCGTAGCGTGGAGGCCTACAGCCCCTTGACTGACACCTGGAGCGCCCTGCCCCCCATGCTCACCCCCCGCAGCTACTTTGGCATCGGGGTGCTGGACGACCTCCTCTTCGTGGTCGGAGACAACAAGGGCTTCACCTCCATCTCCAACGTGGAGCGCTACGACCAGAGCAGCGACAAGTGGACTGTAGCCGAGGACATGAAGATCCGGCGCGGTAGCCTAAGCTGCTGCATAATGCATGGTCTGCCATTTAACATGAGCCAGTACGCTGCTCCCCGTGGAGGAGGAGGAGGAGGAGGAGGAGGAGGAGGAGGAGGAGGAGGAGGAGGAGGAGGAGGAGGAGGAGGAGGAGGAGGAGGAGGAGGAGGAGGAGGAGGAGGAGGAGAAGGAGGAGGAGGAGGATTAGCGGGAGGAGGAGGAGGAGGAGCAGGAGGAGGAGGGGAGGAGGAAGAGGAGGAAGATGAGGAAGAGTAGGAGGAGGAGGAGGATTAGGAAGAGGAGGAGGAGGAGGAAGAGGAGGAAGAGGAGGAGTAGGATGAGGAGGAGGCAGCAGGGGATCCATCTAAGAACCTTAAACATTTATTAGACCAAAAGAAATCCTAGGAAATTAATAAATTACTATCAGCCAAAGGTGTTGCATTTCTTTCTTCTAGTAATTCAGACAATATCGGTTTTTAGTTTGTGTAATGTAATGTAATATCTGTTTTTAGTTTGTGTAATGTAATGTAATATCTGTTTTTAGTTTGTGTAATGTAATGTAATATCTGTTTTTAGTTTGTGTAATGCACATAATATGGGAACTTTTATCCATATGCTAGCCCGGCATAGTTCTGACATCTGTCACTTGTGCTACTGCGAAATAAATGACACACAGCTTTGTGTTGTCAACTGATAGAAATTGTGCGTTTCTCTATTCCGATGGTTTCTACAATATAATATATATATATAAATAACTGTCTTTTACTAGTACCTTACTACTATGTACTATGTTACTATCCGTATACTACTACCTACCATGCTAATATGTCTATTATACTATGCACTCAGGGTGTAACACTCAAGTTCAACACTATTTGACGAACAATGCCACTGACCATAAGCTGCCAGAGATGCACATCTAGTGCTGACCAGAAAACCACACACTTTTCTGATAGTGGGGTGCCTGGACACTCAGTCATTTAAAATATATATATGCGAAAGTTTCGTTTTCACTTCTAATTTGAAGATAAGGATCTATAGAACAATTTTGGCTTGAGTGTCAAGGAACCAGTTGAATTTAATAAAAATGTATCCAAAATGGCCACAATCGAAATCATGAATTCTTTAAAAACGTCTTAATGTTCACACAATTGCTGTGTAATATAATTTTGTATTGCTATTTTAAGTTAAAACTGTGTGAGGAATCAACTGGAGTTCAAATATTGATGTTTTGAATATTCTGGTATGGCAAAAATCAAAGATGGCTGCAATTTCTGTATTTATTTCGATTTACGTTTCATACCTTTTATTCTATTGAACCTAGAATGGTGATGTTGGTGCCTGTACCTAGGTTTTCATGAATGAGTAATTGAATAAAAATAAAATAAACATGATTGGAGCATATCTTATATGATATTTCACACAATGAGACAATAAATATGTGGAGAACTAGAGTTAGATATGAGAACTGTAAACAACAGTTGATTGTGAAGAACAAACGATGATTGTGAAGAACGTCCTCATCACAAGAAAGGATCTGCATCTCGGCACCAATGTCAACGCCATGCCAAAGACCTGATGGAGGTGTTGCTGAGCAATGGGAATCCCTTTGAGGAGGGCAGTAAAGACCTGTTACATTAGACAATAAGGTGTGTGAGTCTGCGGCTGCTGCCGTATCTGTCCATCAACTCGAGTCTACGGGACAAGAGCAGTACAACAATTTCAGGAAGAGTGCTTGAATCAAATGACAGACTTCTGACAGCACCGATCAAGCGAAATTCAGAGCTCTATGCAGAGCTCTATGGGAAAGCCTTTATTGTGCTAGACACAATACACATCAAGTAGAGATATTTCTGTTGACGAGCAGTTAGTTGCGCCAGGTGTAACAAGACATTTTCTCATTCCTGTCAAATAAGTTGTTAACAGATGGACAGTTCCCAGATGACAAGGATGTCTACATCACTGCAGGTGATCAAGTCCACCATGTTGGAAACAGTCCACCAATGGATCAATGCAACCATGAGGAAGCTGACACTCGTGTCCTATAATACATCTCCTCCACGCCCTGCAAACATCATCACTTGGGAGGGTGCATACTGGAGATACAGATGTTTGTCGTAATCCTTCTGACTAATTTCCATCACACCAAGCCACTAACAGATACACACCCACACACATGACACACAAATAGGATGACAGGGAACATGGGGAATCACATTCGGAGACCGGACCGGGAGCTCTGGAACTGTACTATCATATGAAAGAAAACAATTCAAATAAAATGTTGGACAATAATAGGGGCATTGGAGAATCCCCATTGGGGATATCTCCGACGTTATAGGAGGGGCCCTCTCCAGGAGAGCCTTACCCCTCCAACCCGCCAACGGGGGTCAAACCGGGTTAAAAGAATTACCTGGGAAGTGCCAATTGTCTTTAGTCTTCTTTTATATTATTTTCTTCTGAGTTATGTTAGAATAGCAGTTGCTTTAAATGTGCACATGGACAAATATGAAGGACAAGAATTCAAAATGTTGGACATGAAGAGAGGCTTGGAGAATCTCCTTTGGGGGATATCTTCGTCTCTGGGGGGGGGGGGGGGGGGGCTTCTCCAGTGGGAGGGCTGACCCCCCCCCCAAACCGCCAATCGGGGAAAGAGTGCTAACCATATAACCATTTATGTTCACTTCATTTTTTCTTATTGTGTTGTTAGTTAAATTTTTCATAAATATATGCGGTGATGTCGGTGACATGGGAGGTACAGAGGTGGGCAGGCGGGGTTCAGTGGGGGGGGGGGGGGGTGTCGGGGGGAGGGGCCATCGTTCTGGCGGTTCGACCCGCGGGAGGGGGGGCCTTGCGTGGTGTGGGGGGGGGGTGGGGTTTCCTGGGGCCCTCGGGCGCCGTGGCCTGGGCGGTCTGGTCACCGGGCCGGGGCGGCACCGGGCTTGGGGTCCTCGTGGGCCGGGGGCCTGGCGGTCGGGCGGGGGCGGGGGCAGGTGGGAGCTCTAGGTGCTCGGCTCCGCGCATGGTGGACCAGGATATGGGGGTGTTCTGTTTCTCGGGGAGGAGGGCGGGAGGGAGGGGTTTCTTTCAGGGGGATCGGAGCGGCTGGGCTTTGCCCGGCGGGGTCCTGTGTGTTGGGGGGGGTCGTGGGCGTGGGGTGGGGCTCTCGGTGACATGGGAAATAGCGGGCTTGGCTCAGTGGGGGGGAGTCCCCTATCCTTTCCTCTACTGGGCCTGGCCCAATCGATTCAAGGGACCCGTGTCGCTGGGGGCCCGGTGGCGCGTGCATCGGCCTGGGATATGGGGGGCTCCTATGGGCTTAACTCAGGGGGGGGGGACGTAGGGGGAGGGGGACCATCGTTTCCGCGGTTTGGCCCGGGAGAGTGGGGTCTTGGATGTTGTGGGGTCGTCGGCCGTGGGGTGGGGTGCTGGGTGGCATGGGAGCGGGCTTGGCTCGGTGGGGGGGAGTGCCACCCCTCGCCCCTCTACTGGGCCTGCCCCAATCAAATTCAAGGTACCCGTGTCGCTGAATACTCTGCCACGCGTGAGACGGCCCTGGGATGTGGAGGAGCCCTGTTTCTGGGGGTAGATGGCGGGATGGAGGTCTGGGAGGCTGAGCGCGGCCGAATTCAAGGGGCCCAAGTGGATGTGCGGTTGTGTTGTTGATGTCATTGTAGGTATGCTGTAAGTGTTGTTTGTCTATAAATGTTAATAAAAAATGTAAGTTTAACATTAATGTAGCCTACATACACAAATCTGTCTATTTGTCGATACTCCCATCAATCGACAATCATGACGTTGCATTACTGCGGATCAGCACGCCTTTCAGGTTAACTGGTGAAAAAAAAGGTTCTGACGAGACTGAACACGTAGCCTGTTGTGTTGTTAACGACGCTGAGAGCTGCTGAGATCGTATTGGATTCATGGCCTTGATCTGCCACTCGCCCTGAACTGAACTTAAACTGAATCACAATCTGGAATGTTTTCTTCCAGAACAACACGGCTGCATGAGTCTCGACAGTCCGTGGATGTGTTGGTTAGATCACGGTGACTTGACGCATCAGACGCAGTGACTCGATGGCTATGGAATAACAACAAGCCATGACCAGCGTCCAAATGCCTAACGGTGACCTAGAAAGATGATTTCCACGGCAAGTTGACCTGGAAGAGCCACACTGGCTCGGGCCCCCCCCCCCCCCCCACACACTGGCTCGCCCCCCCCCCCCCCCCCCACTGGCTCGGGCCCCCCCCCCCCAACACACTGGCTCGGGGCCCCGCCGGAGAGCATGCAGGCCGGCGAGAGACACTGGTGTCCTTTGACCTGAAAGAACAGTGTTGGAGTTCGCTTCACGGCCTCGATATAATAACAACTCATTGACTTCACTTCAGCTCCTCTCTCACTCATGCTGTGCACAAGAATCAATCTCTGCACAGAATATGCTGAATACATGCCAATGCAGGTAATGGGGGATATTCAAGGGGGCAAGAGCGTCATTTGTGATTAGCTGCCACCCTCCATTGTGCACTCAAAGTAGCATTGAGCTTAAAATAATTGAGTACCTTAGAAATCATTCATAGTTAAAGACAGTAGAGGTTGAGTACTTTATTATCTAAAGATGGTGAGTTAGAGTGTTGTGTTCATTCATAGTTAAAGACAGTAGAGGTTGAGTACTTTATTATCTAAAGATGGTAAGTTAGAGTGTTGTGTTCATTCATAGTTAAAGACAGTAGAGGTTGTGTACTTTATTATCTAAAGATGGTAAGTTAGAGTGTTGTGTTCATTCATAGTTAAAGACAGTAGAGGTTGAGTACTTTATTATCTAAAGATGGTAAGTTAGTGTTGTGTTCATTCATAGTTAAAGACAGTAGAGGTTGAGTACTTTATTATCTAAAGATGGTAAGTTAGTGTTGTGTTCATTCATAGTTAAAGACAGTAGAGGTTGAGTACTTTATTATCTAAAGATGGTAAGTTAGAGTGTTGTGTTCATTCATAGTTAAAGACAGTAGAGGTTGAGTACTTTATTATCTAAAGATGGTAAGTTAGAGTGTTGTGTTCATTCATAGTTAAAGACAGTAGAAGTTGAGTACTTTATTATCTAAAGATGGTGAGTTAGTGTTGTGTTCATTCATAGTTAAAGACAGTAGAGGTTGAGTACTTTATTATCTAAAGATGGTAAGTTAGAGTGTTGTGTTCATTCATAGTTAAAGACAGTAGAGGTTGAGTACTTTATTATCTAAAGATGGTGAGTTAGTGTTGTGTTCATTCATAGTTAAAGACAGTAGAGGTTGAGTACTTTATTATCTAAAGATGGTGAGTTAGTGTTGTGTTCATTCATAGTTAAAGACAGTAGAGGTTGAGTACTTTATTATCTAAATATGGTGAGTTAGTGTTGTGTTCATTCAACGTTAAAGACAGTAGAGGTTGAGTACTTTATTATCTAAAGATGGTGAGTTAGAGTGTTGTGTTCATTCATAGTTAAAGACAGTAGAGGTTGAGTACTTTATTATCTAAAGATGGTAAGTTAGAGTGTTGTGTTCATTCATAGTTAAAGACAGTAGAGGTTGAGTACTTTATTATCTAAAGATGGTGAGTTAGAGTGTTGTGTTCATTCATAGTTAAAGACAGTAGAGGTTGAGTACTTTATTATCTAAAGATGGTGAGTTAGAGTGTTGTGTTCATTCATAGTTAAAGACAGTAGAGGTTGAGTACTTTATTATCTAAAGATGGTGAGTTAGTGTTGTGTTCATTCATAGTTAAAGACAGTAGAGGTTGAGTACTTTATTATCTAAAGATGGTAAGTTAGAGTGTTGTGTTCATTCATAGTTAAAGACAGTAGAGGTTGAGTACTTTATTATCTAAAGATGGTAAGTTAGAGTGTTGTGTTCATTCATAGTTAAAGACAGTAGAGGCTGAGTACTTTATTATCTAGAGATGGTGAGTTAGAGTGTTGTGTTCATTCATAGTTAAAGACAGTAGAGGTTGAGTACTTTATTATCTAAAGATGGTGAGTTAGAGTGTTGTGTTCATTCATAGTTAAAGACAGTAGAGGTTGAGTACTTTATTATCTAAAGATGGTAAGTTAGAGTGTTGTGTTCATTCATAGTTAAAGACAGTAGAAGTTGAGTACTTTATTATCTAAAGATGGTGAGTTAGTGTTGTGTTCATTCATAGTTAAAGACAGTAGAGGTTGAGTACTTTATTATCTAAAGATGGTAAGTTAGAGTGTTGTGTTCATTCATAGTTAAAGACAGTAGAGGTTGAGTACTTTATTATCTAAAGATGGTGAGTTAGTGTTGTGTTCATTCATAGTTAAAGACAGTAGAGGTTGAGTACTTTATTATCTAAAGATGGTGAGTTAGTGTTGTGTTCATTCATAGTTAAAGACAGTAGAGGTTGAGTACTTTATTATCTAAATATGGTGAGTTAGTGTTGTGTTCATTCATAGTTAAAGACAGTAGAGGTTGAGTACTTTATTATCTAAAGATGGTGAGTTAGAGTGTTGTGTTCATTCATAGTTAAAGACAGTAGAGGTTGAGTACTTTATTATCTAAAGATGGTAAGTTAGAGTGTTGTGTTCATTCATAGTTAAAGACAGTAGAGGTTGAGTACTTTATTATCTAAAGATGGTGAGTTAGAGTGTTGTGTTCATTCATAGTTAAAGACAGTAGAGGTTGAGTACTTTATTATCTAAAGATGGTGAGTTAGAGTGTTGTGTTCATTCATAGTTAAAGACAGTAGAGGTTGAGTACTTTATTATCTAAAGATGGTGAGTTAGTGTTGTGTTCATTCATAGTTAAAGACAGTAGAGGTTGAGTACTTTATTATCTAAAGATGGTAAGTTAGAGTGTTGTGTTCATTCATAGTTAAAGACAGTAGAGGTTGAGTACTTTATTATCTAAAGATGGTAAGTTAGAGTGTTGTGTTCATTCATAGTTAAAGACAGTAGAGGCTGAGTACTTTATTATCTAGAGATGGTGAGTTAGAGTGTTGTGTTCATTCATAGTTAAAGACAGTAGAGGTTGAGTACTTTATTATCTAAAGATGGTGAGTTAGAGTGTTGTGTTCATTCATAGTTAAAGACAGTAGAGGTTGAGTACTTTATTATCTAAAGATGGTAAGTTAGAGTGTTGTGTTCATTCATAGTTAAAGACAGTAGAGGTTGAGTACTTTATTATCTAAAGATGGTGAGTTAGTGTTGTGTTCATTCATAGTTAAAGACAGTAGAGGTTGAGTACTTTATTATCTAAAGATGGTGAGTTAGAGTGTTGTGTTCATTCATAGTTAAAGACAGTAGAGGTTGAGTACTTTATTATCTAAAGATGGTAAGTTAGAGTGTTGTGTTCATTCATAGTTAAAGACAGTAGAAGTTGAGTACTTTATTATCTAAAGATGGTGAGTTAGTGTTGTGTTCATTCATAGTTAAAGACAGTAGAGGTTGAGTACTTTATTATCTAAAGATGGTAAGTTAGAGTGTTGTGTTCATTCATAGTTAAAGACAGTAGAGGTTGAGTACTTTATTATCTAAAGATGGTGAGTTAGTGTTGTGTTCATTCATAGTTAAAGACAGTAGAGGTTGAGTACTTTATTATCTAAAGATGGTGAGTTAGTGTTGTGTTCATTCATAGTTAAAGACAGTAGAGGTTGAGTACTTTATTATCTAAATATGGTGAGTTAGTGTTGTGTTCATTCATAGTTAAAGACAGTAGAGGTTGAGTACTTTATTATCTAAAGATGGTGAGTTAGAGTGTTGTGTTCATTCATAGTTAAAGACAGTAGAGGTTGAGTACTTTATTATCTAAAGATGGTAAGTTAGAGTGTTGTGTTCATTCATAGTTAAAGACAGTAGAGGTTGAGTACTTTATTATCTAAAGATGGTGAGTTAGAGTGTTGTGTTCATTCATAGTTAAAGACAGTAGAGGTTGAGTACTTTATTATCTAAAGATGGTGAGTTAGAGTGTTGTGTTCATTCATAGTTAAAGACAGTAGAGGTTGAGTACTTTATTATCTAAAGATGGTAAGTTAGAGTGTTGTGTTCATTCATAGTTAAAGACAGTAGAGGTTGAGTACTTTATTATCTCACTTAAATCACTTAATGGTCCTAAATACATCTCTGAGTTGCTTCTACACTATGAACCCTCTCTAGACCTCTGGGGTCATCAGGTCTGCTGACTGCTCCTCTAGACCAGAACAAAACCTGGTGAAGCCACATTCTGCTACTATGTCACACAGGCGTCACGCGATTGGCACTGAGAGAAACGCCAGTGGCCAATCAGATCGCGCATCCCGAACGCGGAAGTGAAAGTCCGTTAGGGAAAATATACACGCGTCCAGAACAGCAATACCAGTCGCTGTGTAAAACATGGTATTCGGTCGCGAGGTAAGGATAAATATAAAATATGATATGAATAATAATATAATAATAATAGTAATGAATCGTTTTTAACTCTAACAACACTACCCGCGTCCGTACAACTGAAAAGGGTTGTCCTAGCGGGCGTCACAGCAGCGAAGAAGCTAATAGCAATGAGATGGAAGGAGCCTGAGAAGCTCACAGTGATTAACTGGTCCCTAACACTGTTGGATGTGATTTATCTTGAGATATCCACGGCGCGGGTGATTGGGGTGGGGCAGGCTGGGATTGACCTATGGTTCGCAGCAGCTGAGAAGGTCAGGACCGCCGTGTGCGGCTGAGCGGGGTTGGGGTGCTTGTTCGGGGGAGTCCGGCGGTCTCGTGGGAGGGGGAGGAGGAAATGTCTTGTCTGTCTTGTCTTTTGTGATGTCTTGAATTTAACTAAGGATTTTATTGGGGGGCAGCTATTTAGCTAGTTCTTCGCTATTTGGTCATCTATTAGATAGTACCCCTGGCATTTTGAATTTAAAATTTAAAAAGGTTGAACTCTGTTTTCTTTTCTTTTTGTCTTTATAATTTATAAATTGTTATATTCTGTATTATTATTGTTTTTGTTATTTTCCTGTGAAGTTCTGTGTATTGTGATTGTGATTAATGTGTTGTCTTGTTTCATGTAAGTAATAATAAAAAAAAATTGATAAAAAAAAAGAATAGTTTTTAACTCCTTTTCCTTGGATGTGAAAAGCTTCAGCTTCCAGGTGGCCTGAGACTGAACACGATGTTCTCTGATCTCGTTCTCTGATGTTCCCTCTCAGGAGCGCCTTTTAATTGCCTCATTTCATTTCAAAGAAAGGGGGGGGGGACAAAAAGGCCCTTCAGTGAGTCTTGCATGGCTGGTCAATTCAATTCAACCGTCGGAGGTGATAACGAATGTAATTTCCCCGTATTATCCTCGGTCCGCACGCCGCTCTCTGTCCCCTCTCTCTCCGGAGCGTCGGACAGATAACTGTAGAACTGCAACAAAGGAGAGAAGTGCACTGAAATGTCCGTGCGGTGAGACAGAGCATCTGATAACCCTGAGAGGGGCTCTGAGCCGTGTGTGTACAGTGTACGTGTGTGTGTGTGTGTGTGTGTGTGTGTGTGTGTGTGTGTGTGTGTGTGTGTGTGTGTGTGTGTGTGTGTGTGTGTGTGTGTGTGTGTGTGTGTGTGTGTGTGTGTGTGTGTGTGTGTGTGTGTGTGTGTGTGTGTGTGTGTGTGTGTGTGTGTGTGTGTGTGTGTGTGTGTTTGATCATTCCACTTCGCTAGGACCTAAAATGGCAGTATTTTCCTCTGCGGTCCACGCTGGCAGGGCAGGGATCAAACGACCATGTAAGGCCTGGACCCCCCCCCCCCCCCTACACACAGACACTCTCCATTACAGAGTCAGGGGGAGGCCGCCAGGCAATAAAATATATAGTCAGTAACATGGGTCTCCCAGTCCCTCCACTCTGCAGTAAACAGTCATCACTGATATAGAGTGTCTGGTCAGTAACATGGGTCTCCCAGTCCCTCCACTCTGCAGTAAACAGTCATCACTGATTATAGAGTGTCTGGTCAGTAACATGGGTCTCCCAGTCCCTCCACTCTGCAGTAAACAGTCATCACTGATACAGAGTGTCTGGTCAGTAACATGGGTCTCCCAGTCCCTCCACTCTGCAGTAAACAGTCATCACTGATATAGAGTGTCTGGTCAGTAACATGGGTCTCCCAGTCCCTCCTGCTCTGCAGTAAACAGTCATCACTGATACAGAGTGTCTGGTCAGTAACATGGGTCTCCCAGTCCCTCCACTCTGCAGTAAACAGTCATCACTGATATAGAGTGTCTGGTCAGTAACATGGGTCTCTCAGTCCCTCCACTCTGCAGTAAACAGCCATCACTGATATATAGTGTCTGGTCAGTAACATGGGTCTCCCAGTCCCTCCTGCTCTGCAGTAAACAGTCATCACTGATACAGAGTGTCTGGTCAGTAACATGGGTCTCTCAGTCCCTCCACTCTGCAGTAAACAGTCATCACTGATATATAGTGTCTGGTCAGTAACATGGGTCTCTCAGTCCCTCCACTCTGCAGTAAACAGTCATCACTGATATAGAGTGTCTGGTCAGTAACATGGGTCTCCCAGTCCCTCCTGCTCTGCAGTAATCAGCCATCACTGGTATAGAGTGTCTGGTCAGTAACATGGGTCTCCCAGTCCCTCCACTCTGCAGTAAGCAGTCATCACTGATATATAGTGTCTGGTCAGTAACATGGGTCTCCCAGTCCCTCCACTCTGCAGTAAACAGTCATCACTGATATAGAGTGTCTGGTCAGTAACATGGGTCTCTCAGTCCCTCCACTCTGCAGTAAACAGTCATCACTGATATAGTGTCTGGTCAGTAACATGGGTCTCCCAGTCCCTCCACTCTGCAGTAAACAGTCATCACTGATATAGAGTGTCTGGTCAGTAACATGGGTCTCCCAGTCCCTCCACTCTGCAGTAAACAGTCATCACTGATACAGAGTGTCTGGTCAGTAACATGGGTCTCCCAGTCCCTCCACTCTGCAGTAAACAGCCATCACTGATATAGAGTGTCTGGTCAGTAACATGGGTCTCCCAGTCCCTCCACTCTGCAGTAAACAGTCATCACTGATATAGAGTGTCTGGTCAGTAACATGGGTCTCTCAGTCCCTCCACTCTGCAGTAAACAGTCATCACTGATATAGAGTGTCTGGTCAGTAACATGGGTCTCCCAGTCCCTCCACTCTGCAGTAAACAGTCATCACTGATATAGAGTGTCTGGTCAGTAACATGGGTCTCGCAGTCCCTCCACTCTGCAGTAAACAGGCATCACTGATACAGAGTGTCTGGTCAGTAACATGGGTCTCCCAGTCCCTCCACTCTGCAGTAAACAGTCATCACTGATACAGAGTGTCTGGTCAGTAACATGGGTCTCCCAGTCCCTCCACTCTGCAGTAAACAGTCATCACTGATACAGAGTGTCTGGTCAGTAACATGGGTCTCTCAGTCCCTCCACTCTGCAGTAAACAGCCATCACTGATATAGAGTGTCTGGTCAGTAACATGGGTCTCCCAGTCCCTCCACTCTGCAGTAAACAGTCATCACTGGTCAGTAACATGGGTCTCCCAGTCCCTCCACTCTGCAGTAAACAGTCATCACTGATATAGAGTGTCTGGTCAGTAACATGGGTCTCCCAGTCCCTCCAGTCTGCAGTAAACAGCCATCACTGATACAGTGTGTCTGGTCAGTAACATGGGTCTCCCAGTCCCTCCACTCTGCAGTAAACAGCCAACACTGATACAGAGTGTCTGGTCAGTAACATGGGTCTCCCAGTCCCTCCACTCTGCAGTAAACAGTCATCACTGATACAGAGTGTCTGGTCAGTAACATGGGTCTCCCAGTCCCTCCACTCTGCAGTAAACAGCCATCACTGATACAGAGTGTCTGGTCAGTAACATGGGTCTCCCAGTCCCTCCACTCTGCAGTAAACAGTCATCACTGGTCAGTAACATGGGTCTCCCAGTCCCTCCACTCTGCAGTAAACAGTCATCACTGATATAGAGTGTCTGGTCAGTAACATGGGTCTCCCAGTCCCTCCAGTCTGCAGTAAACAGCCATCACTGATACAGTGTGTCTGGTCAGTAACATGGGTCTCCCAGTCCCTCCACTCTGCAGTAAACAGCCATCACTGATACAGAGTGTCTGGTCAGTAACATGGGTCTCCCAGTCCCTCCACTCTGCAGTAAACAGTCATCACTGATATAGTGTCTGGTCAGTAACATGGGTCTCCCAGTCCCTCCACTCTGCAGTAAACAGCCATCACTGATACAGAGTGTCTGGTCAGTAACATGGGTCTCCCAGTCCCTCCACTCTGCAGTAAACAGCCATCACTGATATAGAGTGTCTGGTCAGTAACATGGGTCTCCCAGTCCCTCCACTCTGCAGTAAACAGTCATCACTGATATAGAGTGTCTGGTCAGTAACATGGGTCTCCCAGTCCCTCCACTCTGCAGTAAACAGCCATCACTGATATAGTGTCTGGTCAGTAACATGGGTCTCCCAGTCCCTCCACTCTGCAGTAAACAGTCATCACTGATATAGAGTGTCTGGTCAGTAACATGGGTCTCCCAGTCCCTCCACTCTGCAGTAAACAGTCATCACCGATATAGAGTGTCTGGTCAGTAACATGGGTCTCCCAGTCCCTCCTGCTCTGCAGTAAACAGTCATCACTGATACAGAGTGTCTGGTCAGTAACATGGGTCTCCCAGTCCCTCCTGCTCTGCAGTAAACAGTCATCACTGATACAGAGTGTCTGGTCAGTAACATGGGTCTCCCAGTCCCTCCACTCTGCAGTAAACAGTCATCACTGATATAGAGTGTCTGGTCAGTAACATGGGTCTCCCAGTCCCTCCACTCTGCAGTAAACAGCCATCACTGATATAGAGTGTCTGGTCAGTAACATGGGTCTCCCAGTCCCTCCACTCTGCAGTAAACAGTCATCACTGATATAGAGTGTCTGGTCAGTAACATGGGTCTCTCAGTCCCTCCACTCTGCAGTAAACAGCCATCACTGATATAGAGTGTCTGGTCAGTAACATGGGTCTCCCAGTCCCTCCACTCTGCAGTAAACAGACATCACTGATATAGAGTGTCTGGTCAGTAACATGAGTCTCCCAGTCCCTCCACTCTGCAGTAAACAGTCATCACTGATATAGTGTCTGGTCAGTAACATGGGTCTCCCAGTCCCTCCACTCTGCAGTAAACAGCCATCACTGATACAGAGTGTCTGGTCAGTAACATGGGTCTCCCAGTCCCTCCACTCTGCAGTAAACAGTCATCACTGATACAGAGTGTCTGGTCAGTAACATGGGTCTCCCAGTCCCTCCACTCTGCAGTAAACAGCCATCACTGATATAGAGTGTCTGGTCAGTAACATGGGTCTCTCAGTCCCTCCACTCTGCAGTAAACAGCCATCACTGATATAGAGTGTCTGGTCAGTAACATGGGTGTCCCAGTCCCTCCACTCTGCAGTAAACAGTCATCACTGATACAGAGTGTCTGGTCAGTAACATGGGTCTCCCAGTCCCTCCACTCTGCAGTAAACAGTCATCACTGATATAGAGTGTCTGGTCAGTAACATGGGTCTCCCAGTCCCTCCACTCTGCAGTAAACAGCCATCACTGATATAGTGTCTGGTCAGTAACATGGGTCTCCCAGTCCCTCCACTCTGCAGTAAACAGCCATCACTGATATAGAGTGTCTGGTCAGTAACATGGGTCTCCCAGTCCCTCCACTCTGCAGTAAACAGTCATCACTGCTATAGAGTGTCTGGTCAGTAACATGGGTCTCTCAGTCCCTCCACTCTGCAGTAAACAGCCATCACTGATATAGAGTGTCTGGTCAGTAACATGGGTCTCCCAGTCCCTCCACTCTGCAGTAAACAGACATCACTGATATAGAGTGTCTGGTCAGTAACATGAGTCTCCCAGTCCCTCCACTCTGCAGTAAACAGTCATCACTGATATAGTGTCTGGTCAGTAACATGGGTCTCCCAGTCCCTCCACTCTGCAGTAAACAGCCATCACTGATACAGAGTGTCTGGTCAGTAACATGGGTCTCCCAGTCCCTCCACTCTGCAGTAAACAGTCATCACTGATACAGAGTGTCTGGTCAGTAACATGGGTCTCCCAGTCCCTCCACTCTGCAGTAAACAGCCATCACTGATATAGAGTGTCTGGTCAGTAACATGGGTCTCTCAGTCCCTCCACTCTGCAGTAAACAGCCATCACTGATATAGAGTGTCTGGTCAGTAACATGGGTCTCCCAGTCCCTCCACTCTGCAGTAAACAGTCATCACTGATACAGAGTGTCTGGTCAGTAACATGGGTCTCCCAGTCCCTCCACTCTGCAGTAAACAGTCATCACTGATATAGAGTGTCTGGTCAGTAACATGGGTCTCCCAGTCCCTCCACTCTGCAGTAAACAGCCATCACTGATATAGTGTCTGGTCAGTAACATGGGTCTCCCAGTCCCTCCACTCTGCAGTAAACAGCCATCACTGATATAGTGTCTGGTCAGTAACATGGGTCTCCCAGTCCCTCCACTCTGCAGTAAACAGTCATCACTGATATAGAGTGTCTGGTCAGTAACATGGGTCTCCCAGTCCCTCCACTCTGCAGTAAACAGTCATCACTGATATAGAGTGTCTGGTCAGTAACATGGGTCTCCCAGTCCCTCCTGCTCTGCAGTAAACAGTCATCACTGATACAGAGTGTCTGGTCAGTAACATGGGTCTCCCAGTCCCTCCTGCTCTGCAGTAAACAGTCATCACTGATACAGAGTGTCTGGTCAGTAACATGGGTCTCCCAGTCCCTCCACTCTGCAGTAAACAGTCATCACTGATATAGAGTGTCTGGTCAGTAACATGGGTCTCCCAGTCCCTCCACTCTGCAGTAAACAGCCATCACTGATATAGAGTGTCTGGTCAGTAACATGGGTCTCCCAGTCCCTCCACTCTGCAGTAAACAGTCATCACTGATATAGAGTGTCTGGTCAGTAACATGGGTCTCTCAGTCCCTCCACTCTGCAGTAAACAGCCATCACTGATATAGAGTGTCTGGTCAGTAACATGGGTCTCCCAGTCCCTCCACTCTGCAGTAAACAGTCATCACTGATATAGAGTGTCTGGTCAGTAACATGGGTCTCCCAGTCCCTCCACTCTGCAGTAAACAGTCATCACTGATACAGAGTGTCTGGTCAGTAACATGGGTCTCCCAGTCCCTCCACTCTGCAGTAAACAGCCATCACTGATATAGAGTGTCTGGTCAGTAACATGGGTCTCCCAGTCCCTCCACTCTGCAGTAAACAGTCATCACTGATATAGAGTGTCTGGTCAGTAACATGGGTCTCTCAGTCCCTCCACTCTGCAGTAAACAGTCATCACTGATATAGAGTGTCTGGTCAGTAACATGGGTCTCCCAGTCCCTCCACTCTGCAGTAAACAGTCATCACTGATATAGAGTGTCTGGTCAGTAACATGGGTCTCGCAGTCCCTCCACTCTGCAGTAAACAGGCATCACTGATACAGAGTGTCTGGTCAGTAACATGGGTCTCCCAGTCCCTCCACTCTGCAGTAAACAGTCATCACTGATACAGAGTGTCTGGTCAGTAACATGGGTCTCCCAGTCCCTCCACTCTGCAGTAAACAGTCATCACTGATACAGAGTGTCTGGTCAGTAACATGGGTCTCTCAGTCCCTCCACTCTGCAGTAAACAGCCATCACTGATATAGAGTGTCTGGTCAGTAACATGGGTCTCCCAGTCCCTCCACTCTGCAGTAAACAGTCATCACTGGTCAGTAACATGGGTCTCCCAGTCCCTCCACTCTGCAGTAAACAGTCATCACTGATATAGAGTGTCTGGTCAGTAACATGGGTCTCCCAGTCCCTCCAGTCTGCAGTAAACAGCCATCACTGATACAGTGTGTCTGGTCAGTAACATGGGTCTCCCAGTCCCTCCACTCTGCAGTAAACAGCCAACACTGATACAGAGTGTCTGGTCAGTAACATGGGTCTCCCAGTCCCTCCACTCTGCAGTAAACAGTCATCACTGATACAGAGTGTCTGGTCAGTAACATGGGTCTCCCAGTCCCTCCACTCTGCAGTAAACAGCCATCACTGATACAGAGTGTCTGGTCAGTAACATGGGTCTCCCAGTCCCTCCACTCTGCAGTAAACAGTCATCACTGGTCAGTAACATGGGTCTCCCAGTCCCTCCACTCTGCAGTAAACAGTCATCACTGATATAGAGTGTCTGGTCAGTAACATGGGTCTCCCAGTCCCTCCAGTCTGCAGTAAACAGCCATCACTGATACAGTGTGTCTGGTCAGTAACATGGGTCTCCCAGTCCCTCCACTCTGCAGTAAACAGCCATCACTGATACAGAGTGTCTGGTCAGTAACATGGGTCTCCCAGTCCCTCCACTCTGCAGTAAACAGTCATCACTGATATAGTGTCTGGTCAGTAACATGGGTCTCCCAGTCCCTCCACTCTGCAGTAAACAGCCATCACTGATACAGAGTGTCTGGTCAGTAACATGGGTCTCCCAGTCCCTCCACTCTGCAGTAAACAGCCATCACTGATATAGAGTGTCTGGTCAGTAACATGGGTCTCCCAGTCCCTCCACTCTGCAGTAAACAGTCATCACTGATATAGAGTGTCTGGTCAGTAACATGGGTCTCCCAGTCCCTCCACTCTGCAGTAAACAGCCATCACTGATATAGTGTCTGGTCAGTAACATGGGTCTCCCAGTCCCTCCACTCTGCAGTAAACAGTCATCACTGATATAGAGTGTCTGGTCAGTAACATGGGTCTCCCAGTCCCTCCACTCTGCAGTAAACAGTCATCACCGATATAGAGTGTCTGGTCAGTAACATGGGTCTCCCAGTCCCTCCTGCTCTGCAGTAAACAGTCATCACTGATACAGAGTGTCTGGTCAGTAACATGGGTCTCCCAGTCCCTCCACTCTGCAGTAAACAGTCATCACTGATACAGAGTGTCTGGTCAGTAACATGGGTCTCCCAGTCCCTCCACTCTGCAGTAAACAGTCATCACTGATATAGAGTGTCTGGTCAGTAACATGGGTCTCCCAGTCCCTCCACTCTGCAGTAAACAGCCATCACTGATATAGAGTGTCTGGTCAGTAACATGGGTCTCCCAGTCCCTCCACTCTGCAGTAAACAGTCATCACTGATATAGAGTGTCTGGTCAGTAACATGGGTCTCTCAGTCCCTCCACTCTGCAGTAAACAGCCATCACTGATATAGAGTGTCTGGTCAGTAACATGGGTCTCCCAGTCCCTCCACTCTGCAGTAAACAGACATCACTGATATAGAGTGTCTGGTCAGTAACATGAGTCTCCCAGTCCCTCCACTCTGCAGTAAACAGTCATCACTGATATAGTGTCTGGTCAGTAACATGGGTCTCCCAGTCCCTCCACTCTGCAGTAAACAGCCATCACTGATACAGAGTGTCTGGTCAGTAACATGGGTCTCCCAGTCCCTCCACTCTGCAGTAAACAGTCATCACTGATACAGAGTGTCTGGTCAGTAACATGGGTCTCCCAGTCCCTCCACTCTGCAGTAAACAGCCATCACTGATATAGAGTGTCTGGTCAGTAACATGGGTCTCTCAGTCCCTCCACTCTGCAGTAAACAGCCATCACTGATATAGAGTGTCTGGTCAGTAACATGGGTCTCCCAGTCCCTCCACTCTGCAGTAAACAGTCATCACTGATACAGAGTGTCTGGTCAGTAACATGGGTCTCCCAGTCCCTCCACTCTGCAGTAAACAGTCATCACTGATATAGAGTGTCTGGTCAGTAACATGGGTCTCCCAGTCCCTCCACTCTGCAGTAAACAGCCATCACTGATATAGTGTCTGGTCAGTAACATGGGTCTCCCAGTCCCTCCACTCTGCAGTAAACAGCCATCACTGATATAGAGTGTCTGGTCAGTAACATGGGTCTCCCAGTCCCTCCACTCTGCAGTAAACAGTCATCACTGATATAGAGTGTCTGGTCAGTAACATGGGTCTCTCAGTCCCTCCACTCTGCAGTAAACAGCCATCACTGATATAGAGTGTCTGGTCAGTAACATGGGTCTCCCAGTCCCTCCACTCTGCAGTAAACAGACATCACTGATATAGAGTGTCTGGTCAGTAACATGAGTCTCCCAGTCCCTCCACTCTGCAGTAAACAGTCATCACTGATATAGTGTCTGGTCAGTAACATGGGTCTCCCAGTCCCTCCACTCTGCAGTAAACAGCCATCACTGATACAGAGTGTCTGGTCAGTAACATGGGTCTCCCAGTCCCTCCACTCTGCAGTAAACAGTCATCACTGATACAGAGTGTCTGGTCAGTAACATGGGTCTCCCAGTCCCTCCACTCTGCAGTAAACAGCCATCACTGATATAGAGTGTCTGGTCAGTAACATGGGTCTCTCAGTCCCTCCACTCTGCAGTAAACAGCCATCACTGATATAGAGTGTCTGGTCAGTAACATGGGTCTCCCAGTCCCTCCACTCTGCAGTAAACAGTCATCACTGATACAGAGTGTCTGGTCAGTAACATGGGTCTCCCAGTCCCTCCACTCTGCAGTAAACAGTCATCACTGATATAGAGTGTCTGGTCAGTAACATGGGTCTCCCAGTCCCTCCACTCTGCAGTAAACAGCCATCACTGATATAGTGTCTGGTCAGTAACATGGGTCTCCCAGTCCCTCCACTCTGCAGTAAACAGCCATCACTGATATAGTGTCTGGTCAGTAACATGGGTCTCCCAGTCCCTCCACTCTGCAGTAAACAGTCATCACTGATATAGAGTGTCTGGTCAGTAACATGGGTCTCCCAGTCCCTCCACTCTGCAGTAAACAGTCATCACTGATATAGAGTGTCTGGTCAGTAACATGGGTCTCCCAGTCCCTCCTGCTCTGCAGTAAACAGTCATCACTGATACAGAGTGTCTGGTCAGTAACATGGGTCTCCCAGTCCCTCCTGCTCTGCAGTAAACAGTCATCACTGATACAGAGTGTCTGGTCAGTAACATGGGTCTCCCAGTCCCTCCACTCTGCAGTAAACAGTCATCACTGATATAGAGTGTCTGGTCAGTAACATGGGTCTCCCAGTCCCTCCACTCTGCAGTAAACAGCCATCACTGATATAGAGTGTCTGGTCAGTAACATGGGTATCCCAGTCCCTCCACTCTGCAGTAAACAGTCATCACTGATATAGAGTGTCTGGTCAGTAACATGGGTCTCTCAGTCCCTCCACTCTGCAGTAAACAGCCATCACTGATATAGAGTGTCTGGTCAGTAACATGGGTCTCCCAGTCCCTCCACTCTGCAGTAAACAGTCATCACTGATATAGAGTGTCTGGTCAGTAACATGGGTCTCCCAGTCCCTCCACTCTGCAGTAAACAGCCATCACTGATATAGTGTCTGGTCAGTAACATGGGTCTCCCAGTCCCTCCACTCTGCAGTAAACAGTCATCACTGATATAGAGTGTCTGGTCAGTAACATGGGTCTCCCAGTCCCTCCACTCTGCAGTAAACAGTCATCACTGATATAGAGTGTCTGGTCAGTAACATGGGTCTCCCAGTCCCTCCAGTCTGCAGTAAACAGCCATCACTGATATAGTGTCTGGTCAGTAACATGGGTCTCCCAGTCCCTCCACTCTGCAGTAAACAGTCATCACTGATACAGTGTCTGGTCAGTAACATGGGTCTCCCAGTCCCTCCACTCTGCAGTAAACAGTCATCACTGATATAGAGTGTCTGGTCAGTAACATGGGTCTCTCAGTCCCTCCACTCTGCAGTAAACAGTCATCACTGATACAGAGTGTCTGGTCAGTAACATGGGTCTCCCAGTCCCTCCACTCTGCAGTAAACAGCCATCACTGATACAGTGTCTGGTCAGTAACATGTGTCTCCCAGTCCCTCCACTCTGCAGTAAACAGTCATCACTGATATAGAGTGTCTGGTCAGTAACATGGGTCTCCCAGTCCCTCCACTCTGCAGTAAACAGCCATCACTGATATAGAGTGTCTGGTCAGTAACATGGGTCTCCCAGTCCCTCCACTCTGCAGTAAACAGTCATCACTGATACAGAGTGTCTGGTCAGTAACATGGGTCTCCCAGTCCCTCCACTCTGCAGTAAACAGTCATCACTGATATAGAGTGTCTGGTCAGTAACATGGGTCTCCCAGTCCCTCCACTCTGCAGTAAACAGACATCACTGATACAGAGTGTCTGGTCAGTAACATGGGTCTCCCAGTCCCTCCACTCTGCAGTAAACAGACATCACTGATATAGAGTGTCTGGTCAGTAACATGGGTCTCTCAGTCCCTCCACTCTGCAGTAAACAGCCATCACTATAGAGTGTCTGGTCAGTAACATGGGTCTCCCAGTCCCTCCACTCTGCAGTAAACAGCCATCACTATAGAGTGTCTGGTCAGTAACATGAGTCTCCCAGTCCCTCCACTCTGCAGTAAACAGCCATCACTGATACAGAGTGTCTGGTCAGTAACATGGGTCTCCCAGTCCCTCCACTCTGCAGTAAACAGTCATCACTGATACAGAGTGTCTGGTCAGTAACATGGGTCTCCCAGTCCCTCCACTCTGCAGTAAACAGTCATCACTGATATAGAGTGTCTGGTCAGTAACATGGGTCTCCCAGTCCCTCCACTCTGCAGTAAACAGTCATCACTGATATAGAGTGTCTGGTCAGTAACATGGGTCTCCCAGTCCCTCCAGTCTGTAGTAAACAGCCATCACTGATATAGTGTCTGGTCAGTAACATGGGTCTCCCAGTCCCTCCACTCTGCAGTAAACAGTCATCACTGATACAGTGTCTGGTCAGTAACATGGGTCTCCCAGTCCCTCCACTCTGCAGTAAACAGTCATCACTGATATAGAGTGTCTGGTCAGTAACATGGGTCTCTCAGTCCCTCCACTCTGCAGTAAACAGTCATCACTGATACAGAGTGTCTGGTCAGTAACATGGGTCTCCCAGTCCCTCCACTCTGCAGTAAACAGCCATCACTGATACAGTGTCTGGTCAGTAACATGTGTCTCCCAGTCCCTCCACTCTGCAGTAAACAGTCATCACTGATATAGAGTGTCTGGTCAGTAACATGGGTCTCCCAGTCCCTCCACTCTGCAGTAAACAGCCATCACTGATATAGAGTGTCTGGTCAGTAACATGGGTCTCCCAGTCCCTCCACTCTGCAGTAAACAGTCATCACTGATACAGAGTGTCTGGTCAGTAACATGGGTCTCCCAGTCCCTCCACTCTGCAGTAAACAGTCATCACTGATATAGAGTGTCTGGTCAGTAACATGGGTCTCCCAGTCCCTCCACTCTGCAGTAAACAGACATCACTGATACAGAGTGTCTGGTCAGTAACATGGGTCTCCCAGTCCCTCCACTCTGCAGTAAACAGACATCACTGATATAGAGTGTCTGGTCAGTAACATGGGTCTCTCAGTCCCTCCACTCTGCAGTAAACAGCCATCACTATAGAGTGTCTGGTCAGTAACATGGGTCTCCCAGTCCCTCCACTCTGCAGTAAACAGCCATCACTATAGAGTGTCTGGTCAGTAACATGAGTCTCCCAGTCCCTCCACTCTGCAGTAAACAGCCATCACTGATACAGAGTGTCTGGTCAGTAACATGGGTCTCCCAGTCCCTCCACTCTGCAGTAAACAGCCATCACTGATACAGAGTGTCTGGTCAGTAACATGGGTCTCCCAGTCCCTCCACTCTGCAGTAAACAGCCATCACTGATATAGAGTGTCTGGTCAGTAACATGGGTCTCCCAGTCCCTCCACTCTGCAGTAAACAGTCATCACTGATATAGAGTGTCTGGTCAGTAACATGGGTCTCCCAGTCCCTCCACTCTGCAGTAAACAGCCATCACTGATATAGTGTCTGGTCAGTAACATGGGTCTCCCAGTCCCTCCACTCTGCAGTAAACAGTCATCACTGATATAGAGTGTCTGGTCAGTAACATGGGTCTCCCAGTCCCTCCACTCTGCAGTAAACAGTCATCACCGATATAGAGTGTCTGGTCAGTAACATGGGTCTCCCAGTCCCTCCTGCTCTGCAGTAAACAGTCATCACTGATACAGAGTGTCTGGTCAGTAACATGGGTCTCCCAGTCCCTCCTGCTCTGCAGTAAACAGTCATCACTGATACAGAGTGTCTGGTCAGTAACATGGGTCTCCCAGTCCCTCCACTCTGCAGTAAACAGTCATCACTGATATAGAGTGTCTGGTCAGTAACATGGGTCTCCCAGTCCCTCCACTCTGCAGTAAACAGCCATCACTGATATAGAGTGTCTGGTCAGTAACATGGGTCTCCCAGTCCCTCCACTCTGCAGTAAACAGTCATCACTGATATAGAGTGTCTGGTCAGTAACATGGGTCTCTCAGTCCCTCCACTCTGCAGTAAACAGCCATCACTGATATAGAGTGTCTGGTCAGTAACATGGGTCTCCCAGTCCCTCCACTCTGCAGTAAACAGACATCACTGATATAGAGTGTCTGGTCAGTAACATGAGTCTCCCAGTCCCTCCACTCTGCAGTAAACAGTCATCACTGATATAGTGTCTGGTCAGTAACATGGGTCTCCCAGTCCCTCCACTCTGCAGTAAACAGCCATCACTGATACAGAGTGTCTGGTCAGTAACATGGGTCTCCCAGTCCCTCCACTCTGCAGTAAACAGTCATCACTGATACAGAGTGTCTGGTCAGTAACATGGGTCTCCCAGTCCCTCCACTCTGCAGTAAACAGCCATCACTGATATAGAGTGTCTGGTCAGTAACATGGGTCTCTCAGTCCCTCCACTCTGCAGTAAACAGCCATCACTGATATAGAGTGTCTGGTCAGTAACATGGGTCTCCCAGTCCCTCCACTCTGCAGTAAACAGTCATCACTGATACAGAGTGTCTGGTCAGTAACATGGGTCTCCCAGTCCCTCCACTCTGCAGTAAACAGTCATCACTGATATAGAGTGTCTGGTCAGTAACATGGGTCTCCCAGTCCCTCCACTCTGCAGTAAACAGCCATCACTGATATAGTGTCTGGTCAGTAACATGGGTCTCCCAGTCCCTCCACTCTGCAGTAAACAGCCATCACTGATATAGAGTGTCTGGTCAGTAACATGGGTCTCCCAGTCCCTCCACTCTGCAGTAAACAGTCATCACTGATATAGAGTGTCTGGTCAGTAACATGGGTCTCTCAGTCCCTCCACTCTGCAGTAAACAGCCATCACTGATATAGAGTGTCTGGTCAGTAACATGGGTCTCCCAGTCCCTCCACTCTGCAGTAAACAGACATCACTGATATAGAGTGTCTGGTCAGTAACATGAGTCTCCCAGTCCCTCCACTCTGCAGTAAACAGTCATCACTGATATAGTGTCTGGTCAGTAACATGGGTCTCCCAGTCCCTCCACTCTGCAGTAAACAGCCATCACTGATACAGAGTGTCTGGTCAGTAACATGGGTCTCCCAGTCCCTCCACTCTGCAGTAAACAGTCATCACTGATACAGAGTGTCTGGTCAGTAACATGGGTCTCCCAGTCCCTCCACTCTGCAGTAAACAGCCATCACTGATATAGAGTGTCTGGTCAGTAACATGGGTCTCTCAGTCCCTCCACTCTGCAGTAAACAGCCATCACTGATATAGAGTGTCTGGTCAGTAACATGGGTCTCCCAGTCCCTCCACTCTGCAGTAAACAGTCATCACTGATACAGAGTGTCTGGTCAGTAACATGGGTCTCCCAGTCCCTCCACTCTGCAGTAAACAGTCATCACTGATATAGAGTGTCTGGTCAGTAACATGGGTCTCCCAGTCCCTCCACTCTGCAGTAAACAGCCATCACTGATATAGTGTCTGGTCAGTAACATGGGTCTCCCAGTCCCTCCACTCTGCAGTAAACAGCCATCACTGATATAGTGTCTGGTCAGTAACATGGGTCTCCCAGTCCCTCCACTCTGCAGTAAACAGTCATCACTGATATAGAGTGTCTGGTCAGTAACATGGGTCCCCCAGTCCCTCCACTCTGCAGTAAACAGTCATCACTGATATAGAGTGTCTGGTCAGTAACATGGGTCTCCCAGTCCCTCCTGCTCTGCAGTAAACAGTCATCACTGATACAGAGTGTCTGGTCAGTAACATGGGTCTCCCAGTCCCTCCTGCTCTGCAGTAAACAGTCATCACTGATACAGAGTGTCTGGTCAGTAACATGGGTCTCCCAGTCCCTCCACTCTGCAGTAAACAGTCATCACTGATATAGAGTGTCTGGTCAGTAACATGGGTCTCCCAGTCCCTCCACTCTGCAGTAAACAGCCATCACTGATATAGTGTCTGGTCAGTAACATGGGTCTCCCAGTCCCTCCACTCTGCAGTAAACAGTCATCACTGATATAGAGTGTCTGGTCAGTAACATGGGTCTCTCAGTCCCTCCACTCTGCAGTAAACAGCCATCACTGATATAGAGTGTCTGGTCAGTAACATGGGTCTCCCAGTCCCTCCACTCTGCAGTAAACAGTCATCACTGATATAGAGTGTCTGGTCAGTAACATGGGTCTCCCAGTCCCTCCACTCTGCAGTAAACAGCCATCACTGATATAGTGTCTGGTCAGTAACATGGGTCTCCCAGTCCCTCCACTCTGCAGTAAACAGTCATCACTGATATAGAGTGTCTGGTCAGTAACATGGGTCTCCCAGTCCCTCCACTCTGCAGTAAACAGTCATCACTGATATAGAGTGTCTGGTCAGTAACATGGGTCTCCCAGTCCCTCCAGTCTGCAGTAAACAGCCATCACTGATATAGTGTCTGGTCAGTAACATGGGTCTCCCAGTCCCTCCACTCTGCAGTAAACAGTCATCACTGATACAGTGTCTGGTCAGTAACATGGGTCTCCCAGTCCCTCCACTCTGCAGTAAACAGTCATCACTGATATAGAGTGTCTGGTCAGTAACATGGGTCTCTCAGTCCCTCCACTCTGCAGTAAACAGTCATCACTGATACAGAGTGTCTGGTCAGTAACATGGGTCTCCCAGTCCCTCCACTCTGCAGTAAACAGCCATCACTGATACAGTGTCTGGTCAGTAACATGTGTCTCCCAGTCCCTCCACTCTGCAGTAAACAGTCATCACTGATATAGAGTGTCTGGTCAGTAACATGGGTCTCCCAGTCCCTCCACTCTGCAGTAAACAGCCATCACTGATATAGAGTGTCTGGTCAGTAACATGGGTCTCCCAGTCCCTCCACTCTGCAGTAAACAGTCATCACTGATACAGAGTGTCTGGTCAGTAACATGGGTCTCCCAGTCCCTCCACTCTGCAGTAAACAGTCATCACTGATATAGAGTGTCTGGTCAGTAACATGGGTCTCCCAGTCCCTCCACTCTGCAGTAAACAGACATCACTGATACAGAGTGTCTGGTCAGTAACATGGGTCTCCCAGTCCCTCCACTCTGCAGTAAACAGACATCACTGATATAGAGTGTCTGGTCAGTAACATGGGTCTCTCAGTCCCTCCACTCTGCAGTAAACAGCCATCACTATAGAGTGTCTGGTCAGTAACATGGGTCTCCCAGTCCCTCCACTCTGCAGTAAACAGCCATCACTATAGAGTGTCTGGTCAGTAACATGAGTCTCCCAGTCCCTCCACTCTGCAGTAAACAGCCATCACTGATACAGAGTGTCTGGTCAGTAACATGGGTCTCCCAGTCCCTCCACTCTGCAGTAAACAGTCATCACTGATACAGAGTGTCTGGTCAGTAACATGGGTCTCCCAGTCCCTCCACTCTGCAGTAAACAGTCATCACTGATATAGAGTGTCTGGTCAGTAACATGGGTCTCCCAGTCCCTCCACTCTGCAGTAAACAGTCATCACTGATATAGAGTGTCTGGTCAGTAACATGGGTCTCCCAGTCCCTCCAGTCTGTAGTAAACAGCCATCACTGATATAGTGTCTGGTCAGTAACATGGGTCCCCCAGTCCCTCCACTCTGCAGTAAACAGTCATTGTCTGGTCAGTAACATGGGTCTCCCAGTCCCTCCTGCTCTGCAGTAAACAGTCATCACTGATACAGAGTGTCTGGTCAGTAACATGGGTCTCCCAGTCCCTCCTGCTCTGCAGTAAACAGTCATCACTGATACAGAGTGTCTGGTCAGTAACATGGGTCTCCCAGTCCCTCCACTCTGCAGTAAACAGTCATCACTGATATAGAGTGTCTGGTCAGTAACATGGGTCTCCCAGTCCCTCCACTCTGCAGTAAACAGCCATCACTGATATAGTGTCTGGTCAGTAACATGGGTCTCCCAGTCCCTCCACTCTGCAGTAAACAGTCATCACTGATATAGAGTGTCTGGTCAGTAACATGGGTCTCTCAGTCCCTCCACTCTGCAGTAAACAGCCATCACTGATATAGAGTGTCTGGTCAGTAACATGGGTCTCCCAGTCCCTCCACTCTGCAGTAAACAGTCATCACTGATATAGAGTGTCTGGTCAGTAACATGGGTCTCCCAGTCCCTCCACTCTGCAGTAAACAGCCATCACTGATATAGTGTCTGGTCAGTAACATGGGTCTCCCAGTCCCTCCACTCTGCAGTAAACAGTCATCACTGATATAGAGTGTCTGGTCAGTAACATGGGTCTCCCAGTCCCTCCACTCTGCAGTAAACAGTCATCACTGATATAGAGTGTCTGGTCAGTAACATGGGTCTCCCAGTCCCTCCAGTCTGCAGTAAACAGCCATCACTGATATAGTGTCTGGTCAGTAACATGGGTCTCCCAGTCCCTCCACTCTGCAGTAAACAGTCATCACTGATACAGTGTCTGGTCAGTAACATGGGTCTCCCAGTCCCTCCACTCTGCAGTAAACAGTCATCACTGATATAGAGTGTCTGGTCAGTAACATGGGTCTCTCAGTCCCTCCACTCTGCAGTAAACAGTCATCACTGATACAGAGTGTCTGGTCAGTAACATGGGTCTCCCAGTCCCTCCACTCTGCAGTAAACAGCCATCACTGATACAGTGTCTGGTCAGTAACATGTGTCTCCCAGTCCCTCCACTCTGCAGTAAACAGTCATCACTGATATAGAGTGTCTGGTCAGTAACATGGGTCTCCCAGTCCCTCCACTCTGCAGTAAACAGCCATCACTGATATAGAGTGTCTGGTCAGTAACATGGGTCTCCCAGTCCCTCCACTCTGCAGTAAACAGTCATCACTGATACAGAGTGTCTGGTCAGTAACATGGGTCTCCCAGTCCCTCCACTCTGCAGTAAACAGTCATCACTGATATAGAGTGTCTGGTCAGTAACATGGGTCTCCCAGTCCCTCCACTCTGCAGTAAACAGACATCACTGATACAGAGTGTCTGGTCAGTAACATGGGTCTCCCAGTCCCTCCACTCTGCAGTAAACAGACATCACTGATATAGAGTGTCTGGTCAGTAACATGGGTCTCTCAGTCCCTCCACTCTGCAGTAAACAGCCATCACTATAGAGTGTCTGGTCAGTAACATGGGTCTCCCAGTCCCTCCACTCTGCAGTAAACAGCCATCACTATAGAGTGTCTGGTCAGTAACATGAGTCTCCCAGTCCCTCCACTCTGCAGTAAACAGCCATCACTGATACAGAGTGTCTGGTCAGTAACATGGGTCTCCCAGTCCCTCCACTCTGCAGTAAACAGTCATCACTGATACAGAGTGTCTGGTCAGTAACATGGGTCTCCCAGTCCCTCCACTCTGCAGTAAACAGTCATCACTGATATAGAGTGTCTGGTCAGTAACATGGGTCTCCCAGTCCCTCCACTCTGCAGTAAACAGTCATCACTGATATAGAGTGTCTGGTCAGTAACATGGGTCTCCCAGTCCCTCCAGTCTGTAGTAAACAGCCATCACTGATATAGTGTCTGGTCAGTAACATGGGTCTCCCAGTCCCTCCACTCTGCAGTAAACAGTCATCACTGATACAGTGTCTGGTCAGTAACATGGGTCTCCCAGTCCCTCCACTCTGCAGTAAACAGTCATCACTGATATAGAGTGTCTGGTCAGTAACATGGGTCTCTCAGTCCCTCCACTCTGCAGTAAACAGTCATCACTGATACAGAGTGTCTGGTCAGTAACATGGGTCTCCCAGTCCCTCCACTCTGCAGTAAACAGCCATCACTGATACAGTGTCTGGTCAGTAACATGTGTCTCCCAGTCCCTCCACTCTGCAGTAAACAGTCATCACTGATATAGAGTGTCTGGTCAGTAACATGGGTCTCCCAGTCCCTCCACTCTGCAGTAAACAGCCATCACTGATATAGAGTGTCTGGTCAGTAACATGGGTCTCCCAGTCCCTCCACTCTGCAGTAAACAGTCATCACTGATACAGAGTGTCTGGTCAGTAACATGGGTCTCCCAGTCCCTCCACTCTGCAGTAAACAGTCATCACTGATATAGAGTGTCTGGTCAGTAACATGGGTCTCCCAGTCCCTCCACTCTGCAGTAAACAGACATCACTGATACAGAGTGTCTGGTCAGTAACATGGGTCTCCCAGTCCCTCCACTCTGCAGTAAACAGACATCACTGATATAGAGTGTCTGGTCAGTAACATGGGTCTCTCAGTCCCTCCACTCTGCAGTAAACAGCCATCACTATAGAGTGTCTGGTCAGTAACATGGGTCTCCCAGTCCCTCCACTCTGCAGTAAACAGCCATCACTATAGAGTGTCTGGTCAGTAACATGAGTCTCCCAGTCCCTCCACTCTGCAGTAAACAGCCATCACTGATACAGAGTGTCTGGTCAGTAACATGGGTCTCCCAGTCCCTCCACTCTGCAGTAAACAGTCATCACTGATACAGAGTGTCTGGTCAGTAACATGGGTCTCCCAGTCCCTCCACTCTGCAGTAAACAGCCATCACTGATACAGAGTGTCTGGTCAGTAACATGGGTCTCCCAGTCCCTCCACTCTGCAGTAAACAGCCATCACTGATATAGAGTGTCTGGTCAGTAACATGGGTCTCCCAGTCCCTCCACTCTGCAGTAAACAGTCATCACTGATATAGTGTCTGGTCAGTAACATGGGTCTCCCAGTCCCTCCACTCTGCAGTAAACAGTCATCACTGATATAGTGTCTGGTCAGTAACATGGGTCTCTCAGTCCCTCCACTCTGCAGTAAACAGTCATCACTGATATAGAGTGTCTGGTCAGTAACATGGGTCTCCCAGTCCCTCCTGCTCTGCAGTAAACAGTCATCACTGATATAGAGTGTCTGGTCAGTAACATGGGTCTCCCAGTCCCTCCTGCTCTGCAGTAAACAGTCATCACTGATATAGAGTGTCTGGTCAGTAACATGGGTCTCTCAGTCCCTCCACTCTGCAGTAAACAGTCATCACTGATATAGAGTGTCTGGTCAGTAACATGGGTCTCCCAGTCCCTCCACTCTGCAGTAAACAGTCATCACTGATATAGAGTGTCTGGTCAGTAACATGGGTCTCCCAGTCCCTCCACTCTGCAGTAAACAGCTATCACTGATATAGAGTGTCTGGTCAGTAACATGGGTCTCCCAGTCCCTCCTGCTCTGCAGTAAACAGACATCACTGATACAGAGTGTCTGGTCAGTAACATGGGTCTCCCAGTCCCTCCACTCTGCAGTAAACAGTCATCACTGACATAGAGTGTCTGGTCAGTAACATGGGTCTCCCAGTCCCTCCACTCTGCAGTAAACAGTCATCACTGATACAGAGTGTCTGGTCAGTAACATGGGTCTCCCAGTCCCTCCACTCTGCAGTAAACAGCCATCACTGATATAGTGTCTGGTCAGTAACATGGGTCTCCCAGTCCCTCCACTCTGCAGTAAACAGCCATTACTGATACAGTGTCTGGTCAGTAACATGGGTCTCTCAGTCCCTCCACTCTGCAGTAAACAGTCATCACTGATATAGAGTGTCTGGTCAGTAACATGGGTCTCCCAGTCCCTCCACTCTGCAGTAAACAGTCATCACTGATACAGAGTGTCTGGTCAGTAACATGGGTCTCCCAGTCCCTCCACTCTGCAGTAAACAGTCATCACTGATACAGAGTGTCTGGTCAGTAACATGGGTCTCCCAGTCCCTCCACTCTGCAGTAAACAGTCATCACTGATATAGTGTCTGGTCAGTAACATGGGTCTCCCAGTCCCTCCACTCTGCAGTAAACAGTCATCACTGATACAGAGTGTCTGGTCAGTAACATCGGTCTCTCAGTCCCTCCACTCTGCAGTAAACAGTCATCACTGATATAGAGTGTCTGGTCAGTAACATGGGTCTCCCAGTCCATCCACTCTGCAGTAAACAGCCATCACTGATATAGAGTGTCTGGTCAGTAACATGGGTCTCCCAGTCCCTCGACTCTGCAGTAAACAGCCATCACTGATATAGAGTGTCTGGTCAGTAACATGGGTCTCCCAGTCCCTCGACTCTGCAGTAAACAGCCATCACTGATATAGAGTGTCTGGTCAGTAACATGGGTCTCTCAGTCTCTCCACTCTGCAGTAACACTAAATGCATTTCCTGGTATCCCTTTCCACTTCATCTAATCAGGAGAGGAACTCCACACTGCAAAACGTTCTGACAAAGATCTGAAATAAAAACTAGTTTTAAGCAATGTGTCCTTGAAACAATTTACCAGTGCAGTAAGTAAATCTCGCAATATTTCATGGAATAAGTAGAAGTATCTAGGGTTCTCTCTCCTGATTCGATAAAGTGGGAAGGGATACCAGGACATTTATTTTCTGTATATCTGTACATATCCCTTACCCACTTGTACTAGTTACGCTGCTGGCCAGTATGACTTACTACCATAGTGTCTTTATACCTGGATCACTGTACATATTAATACTATATCTATATCTGTACATATCCCTTACCCACTCGTACTAGTTACGCTGCTGGCCAGTATGACTTACTACCATAGTGTCTTTATACCTGGATCACTGTACATATTAATACTATATCTATATCTGTACATATCCCTTACCCACTCGTACTAGTTACGCTGCTGGCCAGCATGACTTACTACCATAGTGTCTTTATACCTGCATCACTGTACATGTTGCTTTTATCCAAAGCGCTTTACAATTTGTTCCTCACATTTTTACCCATTCACTCACACATTCACACACCGATGGCAGAGGCGACCATGCAAGGAGCCGACCTGCTCATCGGGAGCAGTTAGGGGTTAAGTGTCTTGCTCAAGTACACTTCGACACGCTGCCCAGGGAAGAGCAGGAATCGAACCGGGAACCTCCGAATTGCCAGACGACTGCTCTACCCCCTGAGCCACTGTCGCCCCTAGAAGACTCACAGGGGAGCGTCTCAGCAGATGGCAATTCTTTTTTAATCACCTCTCAAACCCACCTGTCCCCGGTGTAACTTATCGGAGCCATTAGCAGCTTTAATGGCCGTGAGTCAACACCGCTGCTCATTAAGGGTCTCGCTGCGGTCGTCAAGAGGGAAGAAGTACAGTGTAGGGCAGTAGTAGATGGTGAAAGCAAGTCAAGTCAATTTAATTTATATAGCACATTTTAAACAACAGCAGTTGACAAAGTGCTGAACAATTTACACAAAATTCAAGATACTATACTCAAACCATATCAAACAATTGAAACATATATACATTAAGATCACATTAAAGCTAAGCGGATGCTCTGTGGAACGGATCTAGAAGAAGGCCAGGCTGAATAGATGGGCTTTAAAGCAGTGGGTACAGTAGGTACAGTAGTTACAGTAGGTATACATTAAGTAGAGAACACCTCAGATGGGCTGCAGTCTGCTCTCTCTCTCTCTCTCTCTCTCTCTCTCTCTCTCTCGTCTCTCTCTCTCTCTCTCTCTCTCTCTCTCTCTCTCTCTCTCTCTCTCTCGACGTGGTAATAAATCCGCCTGCTTGAGGATCACGGAGCTGAGTCCGGTGGAAAACCTGTTTCCCTGAGCGGAGCTTTTGGAGCGGGGTGTGGGGGGTGGAGAGGGGTGTGGGGGGGGGGGGGGGGGGGGGGGGGGTGGGCGGGGTGTGGGGTGGGGGGGTGGGGGGGGGGGTGGGGGTGGAGAGGGGTGCGCAGCACAATCTCTGCCCGTAAAAACAGACAGATACATTAAAGCGCAGTTTCTTGGGGGCAGGATTTACGGCGGCCCCTGGCTCCTAATGGAGGCGTCTGGGAGAGCAAGGCGCCGCCGTCTGATTAAAGAGAGAGAGAGGGCCGACAGACGGAGGCTGGGTCAGTGAAACCTCAGCGTCTCTCCCGTCCAGCCGGGGATCTGGTCACAAAACGGATCAATTGTGACAAAAAGGGAGTCCACACACGTGAAAGCAAATGAATATAATTATTTATTTGAACCTATATAACAATCAATCAACAGAATAAACAATGTATATGTATAAGAATCAGGGATGGAAGCAGTGTATGGATGAGTGAATGGTGAAGTGCGGTGTGGCGTGGTGGGAGAGAGATACGGGTGGATAACCTGGTGAGAGGAGATGGAGAGGAACCAGAGACATGTTTATACACAGGCAGCTCCCAAATACTCACCACCCACTCTGCCATGCTCCCTAGAGAGACAGCAGACTCACCACCCACTCTGCCATGCTCCCTAGAGAGACAGCAGACTCACCACCCACTCTGCCATGCTCCCTAGAGAGACAGCAGACTAACCACCCACTCTGCCATGCTCCCTAGAGAGACAGCAGACTAACCACCCACTCTGCCATGCTCCCTAGAGAGACAGCAGACTAACCACCCACTCTGCCATGCTCCCTAGAGAGACAGCAGACTCACCACCCACTCTGCCATGCTCCCTAGAGAGACAGCAGTCTCACCACCCACTCTGCCACGCTCCCTAGAGAGACAGCAGACTCACCACCCACTCTGCCATGCTCCCTAGAGAGACAGCAGACTCACCACCCACTCTGCCATGCTCCCTAGAGAGACAGAGACTAACCACCCACTCTGCCATGCTCCCTAGAGAGACAGCAGACTCACCACCCACTCTGCCATGCTCCCTAGAGAGACAGCAGACTAACCACCCACTCTGCCATGCTCCCTAGAGAGACAGAGACTCACCACCCACTCTGCCATGCTCCCTAGAGAGACAGCAGACTAACCACCCACTCTGCCATGCTCCCTAGAGAGACAGAGACTCACCACCCACTCTGCCATGCTCCCTAGAGAGACAGAGACTCACCACCCACTCTGCCATGCTCCCTAGAGAGACAGCAGACTCACCACCCACTCTGCCATGCTCCCTAGAGAGACAGAGACTCACCACCCACTCTGCCATGCTCCCTAGAGAGACAGCAGACTCACCACCCACTCTGCCATGCTCCCTAGAGAGACAGAGACTAACCACCCACTCTGCCATGCTCCCTAGAGAGACAGAGACTCACCACCCACTCTGCCATGCTCCCTAGAGAGACAGCAGACTCACCACCCACTCTGCCATGCTCCCTAGAGAGACAGCAGACTCACCACCCACTCTGCCATGCTCCCTAGAGAGACAGAGACTAACCACCCACTCTGCCATGCTCCCTAGAGAGACAGAGACTCACCACCCACTCTGCCATGCTCCCTAGAGAGACAGCAGACTCACCACCCACTCTGCCATGCTCCCTAGAGAGACAGCAGACTCACCACCCACTCTGCCATGCTCCCTAGAGAGACAGCAGACTCACCACCCACTCTGCCATGCTCCCTAGAGAGACAGCAGACTAACCACCCACTCTGCCATGCTCCCTAGAGAGACAGCAGACTCACCACCCACTCTGCCATGCTCCCTAGAGAGACAGCAGACTCACCACCCACTCTGCCATGCTCCCTAGAGAGACAGAGACTCACCACCCACTCTGCCATGCTCCCTAGAGAGACAGAGACTAACCACCCACTCTGCCATGCTCCCTAGAGAGACAGAGACTAACCACCCACTCTGCCATGCTCCCTAGAGAGACAGCAGACTCACCACCCACTCTGCCATGCTCCCTAGAGAGACAGAGACTAACCACCCACTCTGCCATGCTCCCTAGAGAGACAGCAGACTCACCACCCACTCTGCCATGCTCCCTAGAGAGACAGCAGACTCACCACCCACTCTGCCATGCTCCCTAGAGAGGCAGAGACTAACCACCCACTCTGCCATGCTCCCTAGAGAGACAGCAGACTCACCACCCACTCTGCCATGCTCCCTAGAGAGACAGCAGACTCACCACCCACTCTGCCACGCTCCCTAGAGAGACAGCAGACTCACCACCCACTCTGCCATGCTCCCTAGAGAGACAGCAGACTAACCACCCACTCTGCCATGCTCCCTAGAGAGACAGCAGACTCACCACCCACTCTGCCATGCTCCCTAGAGAGACAGCAGACTCACCACCCACTCTGCCACGCTCCCTAGAGAGACAGCAGACTCACCACCCACTCTGCCATGCTCCCTAGAGAGACAGCAGACTCACCACCCACTCTGCCATGCTCCCTAGAGAGACAGACTAACCACCCACTCTGCCATGCTCCCTAGAGAGACAGCAGACTAACTAAAATAAAAAAGTGTGTTGATCCAACATGAATGCTGTTGTTTACATGTTTCATGCATGTATCCCCTCCCTACTTCCCATTTCCCCACGTGGAACGACCTGATTGGATAACGCTGGTGCTCTAGTGCGACATCTAGAGGCTGAATGTTATCTATAGCAGTGGTTCTCAACTGGTCTAGCCTCGGGACCCAACATTTTCCTTAGTCATTAAGTCGCGACCCACATTTTTTAACCACTATGATTTATTTCAATTTTCTTTTTTGCAGTAATACGCAATCTTTCATGCACTGTTAAACACATGAAATAAACACAAAAACTATTGCTAAAAACCCAATGAAATAAAATAATAATAAATAATATATGCTTCTTAGCAGACTTCTTAGCTTAACATAACAGACCTAAGTTTGGGGGAACTAATGAGATAACTGGGGTTGCAACAAACGTGCAACTAGGGCTAAAAACCCAATGAAATAAAATTATAATAAATAATATGCTTCTTAGCAGACTTCTTAGCTTAACATAACATACCTAAGTTTGGGGGAACTAATGGGATAACTGGGGATGCAACAAAAGTGCAACTAGGGCTAAAAACACAATGAAATAAAATAATAATAATAATAATAAATAATATATCCTTCTTAGCAGACTTCTTAGCTTAACATCTCAGGGAACTAATGGGATAACTGGGGATGTTGTCTGCTCCTGACAAGAGTCTCAAAGTCTGGGGTGATGGTAGACAAAGCAACTCTGAGGTCATGCTCAATGTGCAATCTGTTCCTCTGCTTTGTCTTCAGCTGGACCAGAGCTGAGAAGCCACTTTCACAAAGATAGGTAGTGCAACAAAAAAAGATTATATACATTTTTTTTTACACACACATCCGCGACCCACTCAAAATGGCCCCGCGACCCACTTTTGGGTCGCGACCCACCAGTTGAGAAACACTCATCTATAGCACCTTTAAGCAACTAGTCACCGTTAAATGTGGTTGTGTGCTACGACCACCAACAACATCCTGTTGAATTAAAGGGAAGAAAAAGATGCAATGATTTCAACTTTACTTAGAGTTCCAACATGACCACAAACTGCCAGGTCCGGGCGATTAATCCACTTTCAATTTCAGTTACGATGTTTGTCTCAATCATGAAAACTAAATAATCCAGATAAAATTTACCAGACGACTGCCTCCCGAGCCACTGTCGCCCCATGTACAGTATATGGTATATATTGCACTATTGTACACCATCATACAGTTATGAGTATATATATATGAATATAGAACTTTGAAATATGTTGCCTATACTACTCAGTGTATACCTGCCTACTGCTCTCACCGTCTCCAACGGCCCTACACTGTAATCAGAGTCATCACAATAATCATAACTACCCACCTCATACTGTAGTCTGCCCATAACTCGTAGGGCCGTACCGAAGAGTTCCAAGCTTCATTCATAACGTTGGCATTCGAATTATAAATCAACCTTTGAAAGAAAATTAAATATAAATGTATTTTTTATATTTTTCTTTATTTAAAAAAAATTATGTGTCTATTCATTCTGTTTAAACAAAACCAATGGGGTTTTTCTTCACAGTTGCAGATAAAGATTAGGCTACACTAATATTATAGTATTATACTATTATAGTACAAAAATTCAAATAAAACATTTATCATCACAATCTGAATTCTTGGCCACGACTAAAGGTGTGCCACAAGGTTCAGTTTTGGGTCCTGTCCTTTTTACAATTTATATTAATGATATTGTTTCTTCTTTGTATGGATGTCATGCCCATTTGTATGCTGATGACACAATTGTGTACTGTATTGCAGACTCTGTACAGTTGGCCTTTGAGAAATTGCAACTTTCCTTTTATGCTCTACAGCAGCAGGTTCCCAAACTGTGGTGCGTGCACCCCTTGTGGTGCGCGAGAGCCCTCTTGGGGGTGCGTGACATGAAAAGGCTAATGGCGGTGCTATGGTGTTATTTTACTAATAAAATAACTAATATACATTATTTCAAATGGGGATTTTCACTGTGTAAATCATGACATTTACAAAACTTTTCAATTAAAAACGTACTCCTTCTCTCTGCCCCCTCGCTCTCTTTCTGCAGGCCACTGCACTTGAAAATCCATGAAAATGCGTTTTGTTTTTTGGCCAATCTGTTTCTGAGTCTACGCATGTAATTCTCATTTTGTTCTTTCGTGTGGTGAAGTATTTTATTTGTTTGTCATAGGCCTACTGCACTTTGGTATGTGTCCTTATTGGATTAAACCTGATGCCTTTAGTGCGCCTATGAATAGGATGTGTTGTCTTTTTTATGTTGGGCATTGGGGGGTGCGTCAGCTAGGTCGGGAGGTGACGGGGTGCATGGCCAAAAAAGTTTGGGAACCGCTGCTCTACAGGATGCCCTTACTAGTCTTAAATTGGTTCTTAATGCTAGTAAGACAAAGTTTATGTTGTTTTCAAGAGCAAGGAATATTAACTTTGATGATGTGAGTATATCTACTGTCAGTGGCTCTTGTATAGAGAGAGTCACTGAGTATAAATATCTTGGCCTGTGGCTTGACGAGAAATTAACATTTAAGTTCCATGTGGACAATCTTGCCTCTAAACTGCGACAGAAAATTGGTTTCCTGTACAGAAACAGATCCAATTTCCTCTATTTAGTAGAAAAATAATTGTGGAATCAGTCTTCTTATCAGTTTTGGACTATGGTGATGTCATTTATAGGCATGCTGCGGCATCAACTCTTAAACCTCTGGATTCTGCATATCACTCAGCTCTCAGATTCATAACTGGTGACAGATATGATACTCACCATTGTGTCCTGTATGATAGGGTGGGTTGGCCATCTCTTGCAGAAAGGTGCAACAAACACTGGTATTTATTTATTTTTAAAGCCCTTATTGGTAAACAACCTGTTTATATCTCCTCACTGTTAGATTGGAATATTGGAACCTATTCAACTCGATCGAATGACTGGATGGTTCTTAGGGTTCCTCAGATTTGTTCTGATCGAGGGAAGTCAGCCTTTTCCTTCGATGCCTCTGACTCATGGAATGTCCTTCAACTCTCTCTGAAGGTGGAGGTTCTCCCGTCCCTTGGAATGTTTAAACGGATGATTTCAGACCATTGTGTGACTACCTGTAACTGTTTTAGTTGATATTTTTAAATTATTTTGAAAAGTTTAAAAAATTTTACTCTGGTGTTTAAATTTCTGTGAATATTGTTTTTATTATGTACTGTACAATCGTCGTTTCTGTAAATGAGGGAAACCTCAGATGCTTACGATTTTAAATAAAGGTTGAAATGAAATGAAATCATAAATGATGTAGCCTATCTGCATCCGCTCGGCGCTCCATCAAGACGTCACTCGTACCAACCGTGCCCTTATTGGATTATTTATGTTGACAAAACTGCCGAGTTATATTCATTAAAGAAAGTTGATTTAATAAAAAAATAAATATAAATTATGATTATGTGTGATTATTATCTGATGTTTGTGAATTAAACTGATGTTTGTGAGCTCAGGAGACATGGGCGCCTGCTCTCCTCTTTTCTCCTCCCCTCTCCTCTCCTCTCCTCTCCTCCCCTCTCCTCTCCTCTCCTCTCCTCTCCTCTCCTCTCCTCTCCTCTCCTCTCCTCTCCTCTCCTCTCCTCTCCTCTCCTCTCTTCTCTTCTCCTCTCCTCTCCTCTCTTCTCTTCTCCTCTCCTCTCCTCTCCTCTCCTCTCCTCTCCTCTCCTCTCCTCTCCTCTCTCCTCTCTCCTCTCTCCTCTCCTCTCCTCTCCTCTCCTCTCCTCTCCTCTCCTCTCCTCTCCTCTCCTCTCCTCTCCTCTCCTCTCCTCTCCTCTCCTCTCTTCTCCTCCCCTCTCCTCTCTCCTCTCCTCTCTCCTCTCCTCTCCTCTCCTCTCCTCTCCTCTCCTCTCCTCTCCTCTCCTCTCCTCTCCTCTCCGCTCTCCTCTCCTCTCTCCTCTCTCCTCTCTCCTCTCTCCTCTCTCCTCTCCTCTCCTGTCCTCTCCTCAACCCTCCCTCCTCTCCTCTCATCTCTCCTCCTCTCCTCCCCTCTCCTCTCCTCTCCTCTTCTCCTCTCCTCTCCTCTCTCCTCTCTGCCGAATTATATTCATTAAAGAAAGTTGATTTAATAAAAAAAATATATATAAATTATGATTATGTGTGATTATTATCTGATGTTTGTGAATTAAACTGATGTTTGTGAGCTCAGGAGACATGGGCGCCTGCTCTCCTCTTTTCTCCTCCCCTCTCCTCTCCTCTCCTCTCTTCTCCTCTCCTCTCCTCTCCTCTCCTCTCCTCTCCTCTCCTCTCCTCTCCTCTCTCCTCTCTCCTCTCCCCTCTCCCCTCCTCTCCTCTCCTCTCCTCTCTTCTCCTCCCCTCTCCTCTCCTCTCCTCTCTCCTCTCCTCTCCTCTCCTCTCCTCTCCTCTCCTCTCCGCTCTCCTCTCCTCTCTCCTCTCCTCTCCTCTCCTGTCCTCTCCTCAACCCTCCCTCCTCTCCTCTCATCTCTCCTCCTCTCCTCCCCTCTCCTCTCCTCTCCTCTCCTCTCTCCTCTCCTCTCTCCTCCCCTCTCCTCTCCTCTCCTCTCTCCTCTCCTCTCTCCTCCCCTCTCTTCTCCTCCCCTCTCCTCCCCTCTCCTCTCCTCTCCTCTCCTCTCCTCTCCTCTCCTCTCCTCTCCTCTCCTCTCCTCTCCTCTCCTCTCCTCTCCTCTCCTCTCCCCTCTCCTCTCCTCTCCTCTCCTCTCCTCTCCTCCTCTCCTCTCCTCTCCTCTCCTCCTCTCCTCTCCTCTCCTCTCCTCTCCTCTCCTCTCCTCTCCTCTCCTCTCCTCTCCTCTCCTCTCCTCTCCTCTCCTCTCCTCTGCTTGCTGACAGAGCGTTGTGATTCGGCAGGGGATTGCAGACGCGCACCGGAGCTCAGTGGACGAGACAGTTTGCGTTGCTCTCCATAATAACTTCTAAGTCCAGGCGGGCAGTCGGGACGTGTTTACATCTCAACGTGAGGTCTTAGGCAAAAAAGTTAATGGTTTTGTCGGCATTCTTTCTGCTCGGCGTCGCACCAGACAGACACACCGTGTGATGATGAAGATGATGAAGTGAGGGACACCGGGAGCTCCAGCCGCACGCTGTGCATCAAAACACAAGGAGCTTGCGATGCGACTGTGCACGTTACCTATTTATAGCACAGTCTCCAACTTCCCTGCGTACCGGTACCGGGCACCGTGAGGACCGGGAGGTGAGGACAGAAGAGGTGAGGACAGAGGAGGTGAGGACAGAGGAGGTGAGGAGGTGAGGACAGAGGAGGAGGTGAGGACAGAGGAGGTGAGATGTCCCTGTGTAGCAGCAGCACAGGACTCTTAAGATCCACACAGCTCGTCCAGCAGCTGCAGTATAACTTTCGACTGTAAAGTAAATGGTCTCTGAACGCAGATGGACGCAACAAGACGGACGTTGCAGAGAATGTGGCCGAACCTCCCTCTCTTTGGACCCAGATGGGAGATGTCTGGCTGTCGTCAACAACACGGGGATCATCAACAACACGGGGATCATCAACAACACAGGGATCGTACGGGGAGACGTGTTTAGTAACCCGCTCCGTGTCCATGCGCCCGGCACTGTGCTGAGAGGATGCTCCCGCCTCCGCTGTTTATTGGACAACAATGTCTTCAAGTTCTGACGTCCTTTCTGCTCTTATTCCAGGTGCGTTTAAACGTCTATGTTGAATAATATAAAGTTATTATTATTATTATTATTATATTGGCTGCTGGCGCCGTATTGCAGGGGATTGTGTTGGGAGGGTTATGGAAATGATGGTAAACTCACCTGACCCGTTATTATGGGTCCGGTCTGGTGCGCAGAGCAGGCTGTCTGGTGGGGACACTGTGATTGATTGATTGATTGATTGATTGATTGATTGATTGATTGATTGATTGAAAACTTTATTAACAGATTGCAGAATGGGTACAATACAGTACGGCTCAATATACACAATTGTTAAGGGGATGCAGACCAGAGAAAGACTTTCGTCTTGTTTACATCAGGGTCCCCCATTTTCAATTCATCATAACATATATGACATACAGATAGACAGTACTGCTACATCTATACATTTATGACATACAGATTTACAAATACAGTACTGTTTGTGATACAAAAAGAGTTTAAGAAAAAGAGAGTATATACATTTGACGAAGAAACTGTACATTGGAGGAGGTTGGGTGGGTGGGGTGGGGTTGGGGGGGGACTGTAGCTGATGTCCCTGATGACCAGGGGTGTAAAGTACTTGAGTAATTGTACTTCGTTACAATACTTAAGTACTGTTTTGGGGGATTTGTACTTTACTCGAGTATCATTAGGTTTGTATACTTTGTACTTTTACTCCATTACATTTCAGAGAAAAAAAACATACTTTTTACTCCTTACATTTAAAATGCAGACCTACAAAGTACAAAGTACAAATCTTGCAGGTCCAACCATTTTAATGAGTATTTTTGAATTGTTTATCTGGTCAAACTAACGTTATTAATCCTGCGACCGCAGGTAAACAGCCAATCAAATCCCCATCAATGGAAAATGAACCCGCCCATACCCATGCTGATTGGTCCTTGTGCAAGACTAGAAAGCGGGGATCTTTGATTAAACACCTGCTATCAGAAGAATAGAGTCAGTGACAAGACAGGCTGTGTGTCTTGGATGGGGATGTGGTGGGGATTGATGTGTGGGGTGGGGTGTTTGGAAAACTGACTGTTAAATTCCTCAGTCTAAAGAGATGACCTTGCCCCTGGCAAGCCTTCTAGTGATCCATTGTTAAAGCGCCTCCGAGTGAATCTTTTCCAGTAATGAAGAACACTCTTATCTCAGTTTTTGGATGAATCCCACTCATGAGAAACAACTAATATGTGATTCTTCTTGCAGGGAGTGCAGAAACATCAACAACTGTATTCTGGAAGACTTATCTTGGAACCACTGAGACATAATCAATGACGAGTCCTGAACGTGCTGGAGATATGTCTTAAGTGGCTGAAAAGGTCACACAAATTATATGATCTGATATCTGCTTGGAGAATGGCATTCTGTCTTAAACTCGAAAGCGCGTTCCCGTTCAGGTCATTTGCATACAAAACAACGCCTCCAGAGCTCCTTATAAGGCAACTAGTGACGCAGCTGTGTGCAAATGCAATGGCGGAAGTGCTTTGCGAGTCTTGCGAGCCGCGTGATTACGAAACCTAGCGTCAGTCAGTGCCAATCAGAGAGCGTCTCCGAGAAATGCGGCTAGGTTTCGTAATCACGCTTGCGCGCCATCAAAACTAGATTAGATTAATGTATTGGCATCATATACAGTTCACGGCACACCTGCCGCAGCGCGCGCGCACACACACACACACGCAGTACTGTATATGAATGAATGAATGAAATATAATATATATAGCCTACGGCGGGCGTAATGAATGAACGCAGTATGGCTTATTATTCTTATAATTATAATTAAGCCATAGGCTACTGTTCATTCGTAGGCGCACACAAGACTTGTTATGGAATATTAATGCAGTCTATTTCCACCGATTAGCTTTAGTTCTTATTTATTTATCCACTGTCATTTCAGTGTTGGTGTATAGGCTATATAGTGTATTTCAATATAAGTTTAATTGATTAATGATATATTCGAAGGAATGCAGGTTTATAGCTATATCAACCCCCTCCAATGTACAGTAAATGACCAAGTATGGTTTTGTCAATATTCCAATGTACAGTTTTGCTTGTACAGTGTAAGTCTATCCCCCACCCACCCCTCCTACCCAACCTCCTCCAACAGTTTCTACATCAAATGTACTCTCTTTTCTGGACTCTTTTTGTATCACACACAGTACTGTATTTGCAAATCTGGTATGTCATAAATGTATAGATGTAGCAGTACTGACTATCTGTATGTCATGTATGTCATATATGTTATGATGAATTGAAAATGGGGGACCCTGATGTAAACAAGACGAAATTCTTTCTCTGGTCTGCATCCCCTTAACAGTTTGTATTGAGCTGTACTGTACTGTACCCATTCTGCAATCTGTTAATAAAGTTTTCAATCAATCAATCAATCAATCAAACAAAGGTCTGTCCCATTTTATACCAATCAATGGGATACATTGCATGTTGACCTGCATTCTTTCAAATGTATATAATTAATCATTAAAACAGATGTGTAACAAATAAGAAATACAAATTCCACAGAAGGCATTAAATAATTATTATTTTCAATCATTTCACAATAATTGCATAATTGTGTTTGAATATCTGAGTAATTAAAGTAATTATACATTTGTCCAAAATAGCTGGTTCAGATATGGTTAAGCAGCTGCCCTGTGATCAGATGAATCCATATTATTTATTTTTCCGACATCAAATGCGAAATTTCTTATCGTACAAATATTGTCATATTTATTTTAATTATGATTAAGTAATTAATTCCAAGGAGGCCTGTAGCGTTGACGTGAAGGAATCACTATGAGAACACAGTCTGTCAAGTTATAATGACATTTTAAATTAGTCAATCAATCATGAGATTTGATCGTGGCTGAGAGCAGATTTAAGAGTGCTCCTCAGCTCCGAAATCTGGCTAAGACGACATTTTTTGTCGTAACTTCGTTCGGGAATGAGACCCACTTTTAGGACTATCTGACTCTTAACACTTTCAGTGCCAGGCCGTGTTTTCCTTTTTACCCCGTTGATGCCACGGTCCACGGCCCATGTAACGTTAATATCGCCTAATCTATGTTTTAAATTATGCTATGTGTCTAATCTGCCCATCGCTTATCAAAGAATCATTTTCCAGTCAACACGCTCGTTTATTTGCTATTATTTCCTCATGGCTTTTACAGTGAAACAGCCATATCACATATAGTGGAAACGCGTATATCTCGATGAAAACGAGTCTGATTATCCTAACACTGATAACATAGATTCCTTACTTGACATCAGATGGTATCCAAATGGTATATTCCAATTCCTGATCACCATTCGAAAAAATCGATAAGTATATTGACCCAACGTGTGTACAGTATAACCCATGCTCGCCGCAGCTCAGAGGATCCAGAATGAACTCTGGTAACTCCGGATGCATCAGTGGACTGGAAAATGTGGACTGGAATATTTTTTTTCCCCATCCATTTTCATTGAGTCCATTCCAAAAGGGTGATTTACCATCTGGGAGACGATAGGGGGCGCTTTTTTCACCTCTGATCGCCGGCGGCCCCTGGATCTCCAACGGTAGGCTCGGTGATGCAATATGATTTCAGATCGCTAATAAATGTATTTTTATTTTTAAATCCGAGAAAAGTCGTGACGTGGCTTTCAACGTCACAATCGTAAACCCGAGATTAGCCGTGAGTGGCACTCAAAGTGTTATGGGTCCGAGTGACTCCGGAGCGAGAGCTCTCCTCCGCTCCGAGCCGCTCCCAGCCGCTCAGTGCACACGATCACACAGAAACTGATGTAATATACATGTAGTACAATGCCAAAGCAACAGGTGGCGATGTACAAACATGAAGGCCATTTTCAACCAATGAGAAGGGTGAATCGTCACTACACATCCTGCTAAGTCAAAGCAGAATCCGCCATCTTTAAATCACATGTCAGGACCTCGGGCGAACGCAACATTTATTTTCAGTGAGAAACAAACAAAGTCCAATAAAAAAAAAGGATACATTCACTGTGTTCTGCCTCATTTATTGATGAAACGAAACCAACATCAACACAATGTACCGCCAAGAGCGGAGAGTTTATGTCTCTCAAAAAGCGAGAGACTAGACCTAACGCTGTTGTTGTTGTTAGCTTACATGCTAACGTGAATGGGATCGGCCATAGCATTGCGGCTAAGCTAGCTACCATAGCTTAGTACAGCAGCTAGTTTGATTGATTGATTGATTGATTGATTGATTGAAAACTTTATTAACAGATTGCAGAATGGGTACAATACAGTACAGCTCAATACACACAATTGTTAAGGGGATGCAGACCAGAGAAAGACTTTCGTCTTGTTTCCACCAGGGTCCCCCATTTTCAATTCATCAGGACATATATGACATACATGACATACAGATAGTCAGTACTGCTACATCTATACATTTATGACATACCAGATTTGCAAATACAGTACTGTTTGTGATACAGAAGGAGTCAAGAAAAGGGAGTATATACATTTGACGTAGAAACTGTACATTGGAGGAGGTTGGGTGGGGGGGGTTGGGTACACTGGGATATTGACAACCATACTGGGTAATTTACATTGGAGGTGGTTGGGGGGGGGGGGGGGGGGCACACTGTATAGACAAGCAAAACTGTACATTGAGGGGGGGGAGACTCTGTACAAACAAACAAAATTGTACATTGGACTATTGACAAAACCATACTAGGTAAATGACTGTACATTGGAGGGGGTTGGGTTAGGATATTTACAGGGGCCAGTGTTGAATTGCAGTCTCCCGTAGGTGTCTCTTGAGAGAGGTTTTGAAAGTGGGTAGTGATCCACATTCCTTTACAGCTTTGGGTAGGGCGTTCCACATTGATGTGGCATAATTGCGAAACGTGTTTAGTCCCTTATTTGAGCCGAATCTGGGTTTAACATGATTTGTGGAGCTCCCTCTGGTGTTGTGATCGTGGTATTCATTGACCTTTGGGAAGTATTTTGCCATGTACATGGGTACCTTGGTCGAGTAGTGTATCTTGTAGACCAGGCCCATTGCAAGTTGCTGTACTCTGTCATCTACTCTAAGCCATCCTAGGTTGTCAAAGTGGGCAGGGGTGAGGTGGGTTCTAGGAGTAAGGTCAAGCAGTAGTCTGACCAGTTTGTTTTGAGATGTTTGTAATTTTGTTTTTAGCGCCTTTGAGGTGCTTTGGTACCATGAGGTGCAAGCATAGTCGTAGTACCCCTGAATGAGTGCTCCTGCCAGAGTCTTCAGGGTATTCTTGTTTACCAGAGAGGAGATCCGGTACAAGAATCGAGTTCGTTGGTTGACTTTTTTTATTACATTGGATGCCATTTTGTCACAGGAGAGATTAGCCTCTAGGATGGAACCCAGGTAGGTAATTTCATCTTTCCTTGTGACAATATTGTCACCCACTGTAACTGAGAAGCCGTCGGTCTTGCTGAGTTTGTTATTTGAACCGAAGAGAATGGACTCTGTTTTGCCCATGTGTAATGATAGTTTGTTATCAGCGAGCCATATGCAGATTCTGCCTAGTTCCGAGCTGAGGGTTTTTTCAACCTGTAACTTGTTCTTGTCAGAGACCAGCAGGGCTGAGTCGTCCGCAAACAGGAACAAGTTGCAGTCACAAGCTGACGACATGTCATTTGCATAAATTAGGAACAGTAGCGGTCCTAGTATGCTTCCTTGTGGAACACCACAGCTCACTGTGAGAGGGGGGGATAGGGTACCGTTTACCTCCACCATCTGTTCCCTCCCCTCAAGGTAGGATTGCATCCAGCTCACTGATAGACTATCAAAACCAATTGCTTTTAGCTTGTCAATCAGAATGGAGTGATTGACCGTGTCAAAGGCCTTTTGTAGGTCCAGCATGACCATGCCGCAGTATTTGCCTGCGTCCACCTCTTGTTTGATGTGGTCATTCAAATAGAGAAGGCATGTGTCAGTGGAGTGGGATGTTCTGAAGCCAGATTGGAATTCGTAGATTAGATTTTTTTCCGCTAGGTACTTTTCGACCTGTTCGTAGACTATTTTTTCCATGACTTTCGAGATGGAGGTGAGAATAGAAACAGGGCGGTAGTTGCCTGGGTCTAATTTGCTGCCCTTTTTGTGCAGAGGGGTCACCCTAGCAATTTTGAAGTCCTTGGGGACGTGTCCCTGTTTTATGGAGAGGTTTATTATGTGTGTGATGATTGGGGTGATGGCGGCTGCTGAGTCTCTGAGGAATTTGGAGGGGATGTTGTCATGGCCAGTGGCCTTGTTAGGTTGGAGGGCGCTCAGTTTATTGAGTACCTCATCTGTTGTTACCATTTCCAGCTTGAAGTCGTCCTTGCGGACCCCTAGGTTTTTGTAGTAAGCTACTATGTGTTCTACCCCATAAAGCCCTGAGTGGGAGGGTAGTTTGTTTACCAGTGTTGTGGCTATGTTTGTGAAGAAAATGTTTAAGTAATTGGCTACATCCAGCTTGTCTGTGATGAGCGTGTTGTCCGTTTTTATGTTTATGTTTGAGAATCTGGTTTTAAGTTTTTTACTGCATCCTAGTTGATTATTGAGTAATTTCCAAAGTTCACGTGGTTTGTTTTTGTTTTCCTCAGTTTTGTCATTGATGAAATTCTTTTTTGCAGTTTTGATCATGGAGTTTACGTCGTTTCTTAGTCTGTTTCTTTCTAGTTTGAGTTCAGTCACGTGGGCTTGGAGTTCACTGCTCGTGCTTTTAGTAAGCTTTGACTGACTTTTACGAAACTCAGAGCATTTTTTGTCTCTGGTTTTCATAGCGGCCAGTATTTCGGAGTGCATCCACGGCTCAGCGCGATTTTTTACCCTGGTGGTTCTTAGGGGGGCCATGTTGTTTAGTATTGTTGAGAATTTGGTTTTGAAACCAAGCCATGTTTCTTCAACCAGTGTACCATTGAGTTCATCTGACCAGTCCAGGCTCTCCAGTTCAAGGTTAAAGGCCTCGCTAGAGTAGGTTTTAAGGTCTCTAGATGTGACTGTTTTGTGGCAGCCAGCCTTTTGTTTTAGTTTTTTGCGGGTACAGAATATCATATAATGATCACTTAACCCGCATGCTATAACCCCTTTCTTGGAGATCTTGGACTTGTCGGAGGTCAGAATGAGGTCAATGGTAGTCTGAGTTGATTCACATACACGTGTGGGTTGGGTGATTAGCTGGCTGAGGCCGTGCAGATCACAAAACCTACTGAATGACTTGAAGACGGGTGCATCTTTTCGTTGCATATCCGTGTTCCAGTCTCCAATAAGAATTTTGTCTACATCCTCAACTCCAGCTAAACACCCATCCAGTGTATCATAAAAATCACTATGATCTGGCGGCCTGTAGACTGTGCCAACCAGTAGGGATTTCGCCCTTTCGAATAGGATTTCCACCCATACAGTTTCAATTGATTTATGATTCAGGTCATTTCTGTTGATGAATTTGGTGTCCTTGTGTATGTACATACAGACACCACCTCCATGTTTGTTCCTATCATTCCTAATTATTGAGTAGTTCTCAATCTCTATCTCTGGATCTTTTACAGAATCGTCAAGCTTAGTTTCTGAGAAGCACAGTATGTTTGCCTTACCATTTATGAATAATTGTTTGATTTCATCCAATTTGTTTTTTAAGCTGTTAATGTTAATGTGAAAAATGTTCAGTCCATTGGCGTTGGTTATTTCATTTATGTTGGCAGGTTCGAAGTATTGTTCGTTTGTGATCTGTTCCTCTGTGTGGTGCTGGGGGGCTTTGTTGTTGAGGGTGGGAAGGGGGGAGGGGGGGTCGGGTCCCGCTCCGTGCTGGAACAACAAAGAAGGGGGGAGGGGGGGGGTCGGGTCCCGCGCCGTGTTGGAACAACAAAGGACTCGTTCCTGGATGTTTCCGTTGTTAGCTCTGCTAGCTAGCCGGCTATCGGGCGTCGAGATGTTTAAATCCCGCGTCGAGTTGGTCGTCATGGTTTCGACCCTCGGTTCACCTCCTCTCGTCTCTGCCTCACGTGTGCTCGTCTGCTGCGGCGTCATTGGGGAACAGTTGCCGTCCGCGCAGTGGATGTTGCCACGGGTCGAGTTGTTGATGTTGTTGTTGGTCGCGATGGAAACCACCTTCGCTTCTTGCGCTGCCAGACCAAGTCTTCTCGCCTGAGTTCTGGTCAAGACCGGGCCTGGGTTTAAATGAATGTCTCCCGAAAGTAGTAGAACCAGGATGATCATGGTCCTACGGTCCAATCTGCCATTCGGGGGTAAGTTCTTACGTGCCGGGCTCGCTGTTAGTAGCGTGTGTATAGCCGCCGTTCCGACGTGTAGGAATGGATAAACGCTATTTAACATTACAGAATGGGTACAATACAATACGGCTCAATACAAACAATTGTTAAGGGGCCCAGGGGGTGCAGACTGTTGTAGTTTGGTCAAATCAAGCTAATTTACATCATGCTCCAAAAAAAATATTCTGCTGAGCAAGCTGTGGAGCGGGGAGCGCTTACATTTACATTTTGTCATTTAGCTGACGCTTTTATCCAAAGCGACTTACAAGTTCTGTACGACAAGACAGCAAGAAGGGTACAACTCTATCAGCTGAGTAACAATGTTCATCAAAGTGTTGCGTGTTACAGTGTAGGTTAGTTTATTAGGACAAGTGCATGACAGTAAGGTTAGTCAGGGTTAGATTTTTTTTTAATATTTTTTTATATCATTTCAGATAATGGTTGAAGAAGTGAGTCTTTAGTCGACGGCGAAAGATTGGACGGGATTCGGCTGTCCTAACTGGGATGGGTAGTTCATTCCACCATTGTGGGGCAAGGACTGAGAATAGGCGGCTTCTCTTTGATGACCCTCCGGGAGCTTGGATAGGAGTAGGTCTGAGGCGGCCAGAAGATGCAGAGCGTAGGGGTCTTGAGGGTGTGTAGTTAGAGACCATTGACCGGAGGTAGGCGGGAGCGGTTCCCTTGGCCGCACGGTATGCTAGGTCGAGGGCCTTGAAGCGGATACGTGCAGCAATGGGGAGCCAGTGCAGGTCCCTAAGAAGTGGGGTGACATGGGCCGACTTCGGTAGGTTTGAGATCAGGCGGGCCGCTGCGTTTTGAATGAGTTGAAGAGGCTTGGTGGCAGTGGCCGGGAGGCCAGCTAGCAGTGCGTTGCAGTAGTCGAGGCGGGAGATGACTGTTGATTGGACGAGGAGTTGGGTGGCTTCTTTTGTCAGGAAGGGGCGTATCCTTCTGACGTTGCTCAGGAGGAATCTGCAGGTTCTGGTTGTCGCTGCGATGTGAGAAGAGAAGTTCAACTGGTCGTCGAGGACAACACCAAGGTTCTTGGCGGTCGGGGACGCGGTCACAGCTGCATTCTCGACTGTGATGGAGAGGTCGGTCAGGGGGGAGGATTTGGCCGGCAGGTGGAGCAATTCTGTTTTGCTTAGGTTCAGTTTGAGGTGGTTGGTCGTCATCCAGGCGGAGATGTCGGACAGACAGGCCGAGATCCGCTCAGAGACGTGGATATTTGAGGGAGGGAAGGAGAGGAAGAGTTGAGTATCATCGGCATAACAATGATATGAGAAGCCATGAGACGTGATAATGTTACCCAGTGATTTAGTGTAGAGGGAGAAGAGAAGGGGTCCTAGGACCGAGCCCTGGGGGACACCCGTCCGGAGGGGGCGGGTGGCCGACAGAGTCCCTCTCCATGACACTTGGTAGGAGCGGTCGTTGATGTATGATGTCAGCCATGTCAGCGCAGAGCCAGCCACTCCCATTCCTGCGAGGAGGATCTGATGGTTGACTGTGTCGAAGGCTGCAGATAGATCTAGGAGAATCAGGACAGAGGAAGTGAAGTGCCTCTGTGACCGCAATAAGGGCCGTTTATGTGGAGTGGCCAGTCCGGAAGCCAGACTGATTGGGGTCTAGGAGGTCATTCTGTAAGAGATAAGCGTGGGGCGTGACTCTGGCTTGTTTTAGGGAGGTGGGGACCACCCCCGAGTTGAGTGAGGAGTTGATGGTTGCAGTTAGGAATGGGAGGATGTCCGGTGCTATGGTCTGGAGGAGTGGGGAGGGTAGCTGGTCCAGTTGGCATGTAGTCGGACGGTTCGACGTTACCAGTGTCAGGGTCTCGGCTTCTGTAATGGGAGAGAAAGATGACAGAGT
>NC_140169.1:48091163-48163663 GCF_963971535.1 Notolepis coatsorum | reverse complement strand
TTGTTATTCCAAATAAATTTGTATGTGGAGGTTTGTAATCTTTTCCAGTAGCCCTCTGGAGGAGGTAACGGAAGCATTGAGCTGAAGAAATTGATTCTTGGTAATACATCCATCTTAACTATTGATACCCTTGCCTGTACTGAGTTTTTAAGTTTTGCCCACCTGTCCAGGTCGTCTTTGATTTTGTTCTGTATTTTTGTGTAATTGTGCTTCACCGTTTGTCTTATGGTGGGAAATATTTCCACACCCAAGCATCTGAAATGTTTGACCATGGGTATCGCACCTGGGAGGGTTGTGTCTTTTTTTGCACTGGTGTTAAGAGGAAGAAAAGCCGACTTAGGCCAATTTATTTTAAATCCCGATAAATCACCAAAGTTTTCTATCAACTTGAGTATATGCGGCAATGTGTTGTTGGGGTTTTGCATGAACAATATTACGTCGTCCGCATATAAACTAATTTTAAGATGTGTGCCCTTGATTACTATTGGTTCTATGTGTTGGGATTGTCTTATAAATTGTGCTAAAGGTTCTAATGATAGATCGAATAGTCCGGGACTAAGAGGGCAACCCTGTCTGGCTGAGCGTGATACCGGAAAGATATCGGAGATGAATGTGCCTGTTGTAATCCTGGCCGATGGGTCCTTGTATAGTACTTTAATCATATCAATGAATCCTTTTCCTAACCCCATCCTTTCTAATACTGCCCATAGAAACGACCATTCCAACCTGTCAAATGCTTTCATAGCATCCAGGGATAGTATCGCCTTAGGTGTGGTGTCCTCTTTGTCTGCATCTAGTACGTGCAGTATTCGCCTTATGTTATCATTGATCAGGCGACCTTTTATGAAGCCTGTTTGGTCCGGATGAACTAAAGACGTCATATGCTTTTGCAATCTGATGGCTAATATCTTAGAGTACAGTTTGACATCGGTTCCGAGGAGGCTTAAAGGACGGTAACTACCGCACTCAGTGGGGTCTTTGTCTTTTTTGTGAAGAACTGAAATGAGTGCGGTATTTTGGTGTTTATGGAAGCTTCCCTCTTTGACTGAGTATAAGATCATATTTAGTAATAAGGGTCCAAATATGTCCCAGCAAGAAATGTACATTTCTGATGGGATACCGTCAATTCCCGGAGCCTTGCCGTTTTTCATTCCGGATATGGCCTTCTTGAGTTCTTCTAATGTGATCGGTACTTCTAACTGTTTAGCGTCGTCCTCCGTAAGTTTAGGGAGAGTAATTTGATTAAGATATGTGTCTAATTTGTCTGGATCAAAGGTCGTTTCTGAATTATATAAATCGGAGTAGAATTCTTTGAATGTATCGTTTATTATTTTGGGTTCTGTTACTAGAGCTTGTTGTTTCCTAATGGCAGTTATATCTGCAAATTTTGCATTAATTCTTAGTCGCATGGCTAATAGGTGACTAGGTTTAGAGCCTTGGAAGTACTGCTGTTATCTTGTGCTGCGTATTTGCAATTCCGATTTTTGTCTGTATATTGCTTTGATCTCTGTCTTTAGAATGTTTACTTGGTTTTCTAGTCTAGTAGAGTTGTTGTATTTTAAAGAATTAAAAAGCGTTGAGTAAAGCGTTTCCATTTCAGATAGTTTTGTGTTTTGATTTTTGCGCAATATGGAGGAAATTCTATCCGAGAAATCCTTAATCATAGTCTTTACCGACATCCATAATATTCTGGGATCTTGCACCGAGTTAGCATTATCCCGTAGGAATATTGTGAGAGCTTCTTTAATTTGTGTAATGAATTCATTGTTGTTAAGCAGCATAGAATTAAAACGCCATCTTGGGGCCCGGGAAGATAGTGTACCAAATGTTGCTTTCAGGATTAAGTAGCAGTGATCTGATAGCGCATTGGGTGTCATTTCCACTTCATATTTATCAAATATTCTCGGGGATGCAAAGACGTAATCAATTCTGGATAGTGTGTTGTGTCTCGCCGAACGACAGGAGTACTTGCGGGTCATGGGGTTAAGTGAACGCCATAAATCAGTTACCCCTGTTGATTTCGACCAATCTTTTAATGCTTTAGATGAATTTTTTTGTTCGCTGGAAAAGGTAAGGTAAGTTTTGTCCATCCTTGGGTTCCAAATGGCATTAAAATCCGCACCTATTATATATGAGTATTCGGGATGGTTTAACATTTCTCCGGTTAGTGAAGTGAAGAAACCCACTTCGTACAAATTTGGGGCATATACCGCTGCCAATGCAATTTTCCTGTTATTGTGTATAATCCTAGCTATAGTTATGCGCCCCTCAGCATCCGACCATACCCCTTTCAATTCGATATTTAATTTGCGTCTGACGACTATGGCTACCCCTCTAGTTCTCGTAACAAAAGAAGAGTGACTAATATTATGGTATATGTTATCCGCTAACGTATTTATGTCTTCCTCTAAAATGTGCGTTTCGCTTAATAGAGCCACGTCCACATGTTCTTTTTTCATCAGTGTGAGCACGCTTTTGCGTTTGTGTTGTTTGTTTATCCCACCGGTGTTCCATACCATTATATTCAAACTAGCCATAATCTATGCATGTTTTTGTGTAGTTTTTGGTAATGTTTCTGGAGTGTGAAGCTACAATAGATGTACATCCAATTAATGAGGTCCCGTTGAGAGCTGAGCTTAAAAACATATATATATACAAATAAAAATCCCCTAATTTCCCCTCACCCAGAAAGTCGTACAGGCCTGTGTTCCAAGAACACATCCTCCGCGATTGACTTTCTCCCATAGTCCACCGGATTGCCCAAACTGAGCATTGTAATCTTAATCTACCTATGCTAATTGCCATAGGATCTAACATTTCCATTCTATTGCTATAGAATGTCGCTTTTGGTCTTGCACCTTCCCTTACTGTAATGAAGTGTTGTGATAAATGACAGAAAAAATAAAATAAAAAATAAAAAAAGAGAATAAACTTTTATCGACATATTCATTTGAACCCTCTACTAACGTGTGGAAAAAAGGAAAAAAGGAAAAGATTGTAGAGCAATATTGACACCTTAATGTGAAGAACATTGGAAAAGAACAATGTAAGTTAAAATATATTTTAAAAAATATAGAGTAATGAGAAGAAAAAATTAAATAAAATAAAAATCAATGGAAAGATATAGATAAGGAATGAGAGATAGAATAATTATCAACGTGGAGAAGCCACTAGAATCGAATTAACAGATTAGATAAGATAGAAAAGCAGCGCCTTTTAGAGCTTCAATGTGCCTTCAATGGAGTGATTACTTAAATTGTTAGAATAACCTTGTAGTGTTCATACGTTTAAGTGTGGTTAATTTTTAAAATATTATTAAAGACTGATAGAACTTCATTTAATTTATTATCTGCTATGTGTATACACACCGGATGTTTATTGTTAGAGTTGTAGGCTTCGTTGTCATGGTGCCTTATATTCTAGAAGGTTGTAGAGTATACTAGTGCCTAGACTATTTTATGTTCCAGAATGATCTAAGAGACCCAGGGCATTTGAGCGATAAACCCAGAATATTCCAGATAGATCTTTTTGCAATGATATGTATTTGTCTCCTCAGAGACCATAGTCTGAAATTATAATGTATTATGAATCGTATTATACACAGTACACATTGTTATAGACGGCTTGCATATCGTCTGCTACCTTGATGAACACAATAAAGTCATTCTAACACTGGTATACATTGAGAAAGAGGCTTATATGTTTCCGGCATTTTCGTCCTGCCTTGGGTTATTTGCTCCATTTCGATTCAGAAAATCCTCAGCTTCAATAGGTGTGTGTATACCTGACCTGCGACCGTCACTGCCCAAGAATGATAACAGCGCTGGGTATGATAGCCTTGGCTTGTAACCGGCTTTGAACAGCTTTTGCATCACCTCTTTGTATGGTAGACGTCGGATGATGGCATCTTTGCTCAAATCTTCGTAGATAAATATTGGTTTACCACCATAATTCAGATTCCCACGTTGGTTGCGAGCAAATTTGATGATGTCATCCCTTGTTGTAGTCTTCCACAGGGTGACAATGATGACTCTTGGCCCGTTGATTCTTTGCCCCCGAGAACCGATTCTGTAAACTTGGTCCACTTCTGGCACTTTGTTTGGATCGATGTTACTCAAAATCGTTGATAACACTGTTGGAAAGTTGGGATCTTCGCAGTTTACTGCTTCATCAAGTCCTACAATGCGGATGTTATTCCGCCTGTGGTAGCGTTGGGTTTCTAGTAGCCTCTCCGTCGCTTCGTTTTTAAGCCCTTGTATTTCCCTCCGATATTCTTCTTTCACTCTTTCCATCTCTTTTCCCATCTCTGTCATGCCACCTTCGTTCGCCTTGACTGCCTTTGTGATTTCTGTCACCGTATTCTCCACTGTCGTGATTCGCATGGACTGTAAAGCGCCCGCTCTCATAACCTCTTCGAATTTAGTATCGATGTGTTCAACGTGTGCTTTGAAAGCGACCATCTGTTCTTTTACGTGTGCTTTGAAAGCGACCATCTGTTCTTTTATCAGGATAGTCAGGGAGTTGAAGTCGGGTTGTGTAATTGAACTGCTTGTGTCAGTTGATGTTGTTGGAGCAGTGAGGGATCCGATGGATGTTTTTGCTATTATCTTCTCAAAATCGCCTGCTTTTTCCTTCACGGTATTTTTTTCTGATGTTCCTGTTATGTTGTCATCTATTGTCTCCCTCTCGGGGCCAGTTGTCTTTGGTCCCTGTGTATTCTCCTCTATATTCCCCGCGTCGGGGCTCACCAACGGATCTGCCACAGCGTCGCCTGTCATTTTCTTTGATCGTGTTTCAATCGGCGCCGTTAGATTTGCCGTTTCTTGTTTCTTTCCCGTCCTTTCCTTATCCTTAACCATGTTGTCTTTTGATATAGTTAGTAGAAGGTCTTATCAATACATACGATGTGGTCTAATCTCTTTTGGTATTGTCCAAATAAGGTTTTTAAACTAAATTAACGATAACGGGAGCGGAGCTGTAACCAATTGCGTGCGCTACATATTGCAGCTAAACCGGAAGCTAGTTGTAGTTTGTGGAAGTTGAGCTTGGTAGCTAGTTGTAGTTTGTGGAAGTTGAGCTTGGTAGTTAGTTGTAGTTTGTGGAAGTTGAGCTTGGTAGCTAGTTGTAGTTTGTGGAAGTTGAGCTTGGTAGTTAGTTGTAGTTTGTGGAAGTTGAGCTTGGTAGCTAGTTGTAGTTTGTGGAAGTTGAGCTTGGTAGTTAGTTGTAGTTTGTGGAAGTTGTGCTTGGTAGCTAGTTGTAGTTTGTGGAAGTTGAGCTTGGTAGCTAGTTGTAGTTTGTGGAAGTTGAGCTTGGTAGTTAGTTGTAGTTTGTGGAAGTTGAGCTTGGTAGCTAGTTGTAGTTTGTGGAAGTTGAGCTTGGTAGTTAGTTGTAGTTTGTGGAAGTTGAGCTTGGTAGTTAGTTGTAGTTTGTGGAAGTTGAGCTTGGTAGTTGTAGTTTGTGGAAGTTGAGCTTGGTAGTTAGTTGTAGTTTGTGGAAGTTGAGCTTGGTAGTTGTAGTTTGTGGAAGTTGAGCTTGGTAGTTAGTTGTAGTTTGTGGAAGTTGAGCTTGGTAGTTGTAGTTTGTGGAAGTTGAGCTTGGTAGTTAGTTGTAGTTTGTGGAAGTTGAGCTTGGTAGCTAGTTGTAGTTTGTGGAAGTTGAGCTTGGTAGTTAGTTGTAGTTTGTGGAAGTTGAGCTTGGTAGTTAGTTGTAGTTTGTGGAAGTTGAGCTTGGTAGCTAGTTGTAGTTTGTGGAAGTTGAGCTTGGTAGTTAGTTGTAGTTTGTGGAAGTTGAGCTTGGTAGCTAGTTGTAGTTTGTGGAAGTTGAGCTTGGTAGTTAGTTGTAGTTTGTGGAAGTTGAGCTTGGTAGTTGTAGTTTGTGGAAGTTGAGCTTGGTAGTTGTAGTTTGTGGAAGTTGAGCTTGGTAGTTAGTTGTAGTTTGTGGAAGTTGAGCTTGGTAGTTGTAGTTTGTGGAAGTTGAGCTTGGTAGTTAGTTGTAGTTTGTGGAAGTTGAGCTTGGTAGTTAGTTGTAGTTTGTGGAAGTTGAGCTTGGTAGTTGTAGTTTGTGGAAGTTGAGCTTGGTAGTTAGTTGTAGTTTGTGGAAGTTGAGCTTGGTAGCTAGTTGTAGTTTGTGGAAGTTGAGCTTGGTAGTTAGTTGTAGTTTGTGGAAGTTGAGCTTGGTAGTTAGTTGTAGTTTGTGGAAGTTGAGCTTGGTAGCTAGTTGTAGTTTGTGGAAGTTGAGCTTGGTAGTTAGTTGTAGTTTGTGGAAGTTGAGCTTGATAGTTAGTTGTAGTTTGTGGAAGTTGAGCTTGGTAGTTAGTTGTAGTTTGTGGAAGTTGAGCTTGGTAGCTAGTTGTAGTTTGTGGAAGTTGAGCTTGGTAGCTAGTTGTAGTTTGTGGAAGTTGAGCTTGGTAGTTAGTTGTAGTTTGTGGAAGTTGAGCTTGGTAGCTAGTTGTAGTTTGTGGAAGTTGAACTTGGTAGTTAGTTGTAGTTTGTGGAAGTTGAGCTTGGTAGTTAGTTGTAGTTTGTGGAAGTTGAGCTTGGTAGCTAGTTGTAGTTTGTGGAAGTTGAGCTTGGTAGTTAGTTGTAGTTTGTGGAAGTTGAGCTTGGTAGTTAGTTGTAGTTTGTGGAAGTTGAGCTTGATAGTTACAGTAGTTGTAGTTTGTGGAAGTTGAGCTTGGTAGTTAGTTGTAGTTTGTGGAAGTTGAGCTTGGTAGCTAGTTGTAGTTTGTGGAAGTTGAGCTTGGTAGTTAGTTGTAGTTTGTGGAAGTTGAGCTTGGTAGCTAGTTGTAGTTTGTGGAAGTTGAGCTTGGTAGTTAGTTGTAGTTTGTGGAAGTTGAGCTTGGTAGTTGTAGTTTGTGGAAGTTGAGCTTGGTAGTTAGTTGTAGTTTGTGGAAGTTGAGCTTGGTAGTTGTAGTTTGTGGAAGTTGAGCTTGGTAGTTAGTTGTAGTTTGTGGAAGTTGAGCTTGGTAGTTGTAGTTTGTGGAAGTTGAGCTTGGTAGTTAGTTGTAGTTTGTGGAAGTTGAGCTTGGTAGCTAGTTGTAGTTTGTGGAAGTTGAGCTTGGTAGTTAGTTGTAGTTTGTGGAAGTTGAGCTTGGTAGTTAGTTGTAGTTTGTGGAAGTTGAGCTTGGTAGCTAGTTGTAGTTTGTGGAAGTTAAGCTTGGTAGTTAGTTGTAGCTTGTGGAAGTTGAGCTTGGTAGTTAGTTGTAGTTTGTGGAAGTTGAGCTTGGTAGCTAGTTGTAGTTTGTGGAAGTTGAGCTTGGTAGTTAGTTGTAGTTTGTGGAAGTTGAGCTTGGTAGTTAGTTGTAGTTTGTGGAAGTTGAGCTTGGTAGTTAGTTGTAGTTTGTGGAAGTTGAGCTTGGTAGTTGTAGTTTGTGGAAGTTGAGCTTGGTAGTTAGTTGTAGTTTGTGGAAGTTGAGCTTGGTAGTTGTAGTTTGTGGAAGTTGAGCTTGGTAGTTAGTTGTAGTTTGTGGAAGTTGAGCTTGGTAGTTAGTTGTAGTTTGTGGAAGTTGAGCTTGGTAGTTGTAGTTTGTGGAAGTTGAGCTTGGTAGTTAGTTGTAGTTTGTGGAAGTTGAGCTTGGTAGTTAGTTGTAGTTTGTGGAAGTTGAGCTTGGTAGTTAGTTGTAGTTTGTGGAAGTTGAGCTTGGTAGCTAGTTGTAGTTTGTGGAAGTTGAGCTTGGTAGTTAGTTGTAGTTTGTGGAAGTTGAGCTTGATAGTTAGTTGTAGTTTGTGGAAGTTGAGCTTGGTAGTTAGTTGTAGTTTGTGGAAGTTGAGCTTGGTAGCTAGTTGTAGTTTGTGGAAGTTGAGCTTGGTATCTAGTTGTAGTTTGTGGAAGTTGAGCTTGGTAGTTAGTTGTAGTTTGTGGAAGTTGAGCTTGGTAGCTAGTTGTAGTTTGTGGAAGTTGAGCTTGGTAGTTAGTTGTAGTTTGTGGAAGTTGAGCTTGGTAGTTAGTTGTAGTTTGTGGAAGTTGAGCTTGATAGTTACAGTAGTTGTAGTTTGTGGAAGTTGAGCTTGGTAGTTAGTTGTAGTTTGTGGAAGTTGAGCTTGGTAGCTAGTTGTAGTTTGTGGAAGTTGAGCTTGGTAGCTAGTTGTAGTTTGTGGAAGTTGAGCTTGGTAGTTAGTTGTTTGTGGAAGTTGAGCTTGGTAGCTAGTTGTAGTTTGTGGAAGTTGAGCTTGATAGTTAGTTGTAGTTTGTGGAAGTTGAGCTTGGTAGCTAGTTGTAGTTTGTGGAAGTTGAGCTTGGTAGTTAGTTGTTGTTTGTGGAAGTTGAGCTTGGTAGCTAGTTGTAGTTTGTGGAAGTTGAGCTTGGTAGTTAGTTGTAGTTTGTGGAAGTTGAGCTTGGTAGCTAGTTGTAGTTTGTGGAAGTTGAGCTTGGTAGTTAGTTGTAGTTTGTGGAAGTTGAGCTTGGTAGTTAGTTGTAGTTTGTGGAAGTTGAGCTTGGTAGTTAGTTGTAGTTTGTGGAAGTTGAGCTTGGTAGCTAGTTGTAGTTTGTGGAAGTTGAGCTTGGTAGTTAGTTGTAGTTTGTGGAAGTTGAGCTTGGTAGTTAGTTGTAGTTTGTGGAAGTTGAGCTTGGTAGTTAGTTGTAGTTTGTGGAAGTTGAGCTTGGTAGTTAGTTGTAGTTTGTCGAAGTTGAGCTTGGTAGTTAGTTGTTGTTTGTGGAAGTTGAGCTTGGTAGCTAGTTGTAGTTTGTGGATGTTGAGCTTGGTAGTTAGTTGTAGTTTGTGGAAGTTGAGCTTGGTAGCTAGTTGTAGTTTGTGGAAGTTGAGCTTGGTAGTTAGTTGTAGTTTGTGGAAGTTGAGCTTGGTAGTTAGTTGTAGTTTGTGGAAGTTGAGCTTGGTAGTTAGTTGTAGTTTGTGGAAGTTGAGCTTGATAGTTACAGTAGTTATAGTTTGTGGAAGTTGAGCTTGGTAGTTAGTTGTAGTTTGTGGAAGTTGAGCTTGGTAGCTAGTTGTAGTTTGTGGAAGTTTAGCTTGGTAGCTAGTTGTAGTTTGTGGAAGTTGAGCTTGGTAGTTAGTTGTTTGTGGAAGTTGAGCTTGGTAGCTAGTTGTAGTTTGTGGAAGTTGAGCTTGGTAGTTAGTTGTAGTTTGTGGAAGTTGAGCTTGATAGTTACAGTAGTTGTAGTTTGTGGAAGTTGAGCTTGGTAGTTAGTTGTAGTTTGTGGAAGTTGAGCTTGGTAGCTAGTTGTAGTTTGTGGAAGTTGAGCTTGGTAGTTAGTTGTAGTTTGTGGAAGTTGAGCTTGGTAGCTAGTTGTAGTTTGTGGAAGTTGAGCTTGATAGTTAGTTGTAGTTTGTGGAAGTTGAGCTTGGTAGTTAGTTGTAGTTTGTGGAAGTTGAGCTTGGTAGTTAGTTGTTGTTTGTGGAAGTTGAGCTTGGTAGTTAGTTGTAGTTTGTGGAAGTTGAGCTTGGTAGTTAGTTGTTGTTTGTGGAAGTTGAGCTTGGTAGCTAGTTGTAGTTTGTGGAAGTTGAGCTTGGTAGTTAGTTGTAGTTTGTGGAAGTTGAGCTTGGTAGCTAGTTGTAGTTTGTGGAAGTTGAGCTTGGTAGTTAGTTGTAGTTTGTGGAAGTTGAGCTTGGTAGTTAGTTGTAGTTTGTGGAAGTTGAGCTTGGTAGTTAGTTGTAGTTTGTGGAAGTTGAGCTTGGTAGTTGTAGTTTGTGGAAGTTGAGCTTGGTAGTTAGTTGTAGTTTGTGGAAGTTGAGCTTGGTAGTTGTAGTTTGTGGAAGTTGAGCTTGGTAGTTAGTTGTAGTTTGTGGAAGTTGAGCTTGGTAGTTAGTTGTAGTTTGTGGAAGTTGAGCTTGGTAGTTGTAGTTTGTGGAAGTTGAGCTTGGTAGTTAGTTGTAGTTTGTGGAAGTTGAGCTTGGTAGCTAGTTGTAGTTTGTGGAAGTTGAGCTTGGTAGTTAGTTGTAGTTTGTGGAAGTTGAGCTTGGTAGTTAGTTGTAGTTTGTGGAAGTTGAGCTTGGTAGCTAGTTGTAGTTTGTGGAAGTTGAGCTTGGTAGTTAGTTGTAGTTTGTGGAAGTTGAGCTTGGTAGCTAGTTGTAGTTTGTGGAAGTTGAGCTTGATAGTTAGTTGTAGTTTGTGGAAGTTGAGCTTGGTAGTTAGTTGTAGTTTGTGGAAGTTGAGCTTGGTAGTTAGTTGTTGTTTGTGGAAGTTGAGCTTGGTAGTTAGTTGTAGTTTGTGGAAGTTGAGCTTGGTAGTTAGTTGTTGTTTGTGGAAGTTGAGCTTGGTAGCTAGTTGTAGTTTGTGGAAGTTGAGCTTGGTAGTTAGTTGTAGTTTGTGGAAGTTGAGCTTGGTAGCTAGTTGTAGTTTGTGGAAGTTGAGCTTGGTAGTTAGTTGTAGTTTGTGGAAGTTGAGCTTGGTAGTTAGTTGTAGTTTGTGGAAGTTGAGCTTGGTAGTTAGTTGTAGTTTGTGGAAGTTGAGCTTGGTAGTTGTAGTTTGTGGAAGTTGAGCTTGGTAGTTAGTTGTAGTTTGTGGAAGTTGAGCTTGGTAGTTGTAGTTTGTGGAAGTTGAGCTTGGTAGTTAGTTGTAGTTTGTGGAAGTTGAGCTTGGTAGTTAGTTGTAGTTTGTGGAAGTTGAGCTTGGTAGTTGTAGTTTGTGGAAGTTGAGCTTGGTAGTTAGTTGTAGTTTGTGGAAGTTGAGCTTGGTAGCTAGTTGTAGTTTGTGGAAGTTGAGCTTGGTAGTTAGTTGTAGTTTGTGGAAGTTGAGCTTGGTAGTTAGTTGTAGTTTGTGGAAGTTGAGCTTGGTAGCTAGTTGTAGTTTGTGGAAGTTGAGCTTGGTAGTTAGTTGTAGTTTGTGGAAGTTGAGCTTGGTAGTTAGTTGTAGTTTGTGGAAGTTGAGCTTGGTAGCTAGTTGTAGTTTGTGGAAGTTGAGCTTGGTAGTTAGTTGTAGTTTGTGGAAGTTGAGCTTGGTAGTTAGTTGTAGTTTGTGGAAGTTGAGCTTGGTAGCTAGTTGTAGTTTGTGGAAGTTGAGCTTGGTAGTTAGTTGTAGTTTGTGGAAGTTGAGCTTGATAGTTAGTTGTAGTTTGTGGAAGTTGAGCTTGGTAGTTAGTTGTAGTTTGTGGAAGTTGAGCTTGGTAGTTAGTTGTAGTTTGTCGAAGTTGAGCTTGGTAGTTAGTTGTTGTTTGTGGAAGTTGAGCTTGGTAGCTAGTTGTAGTTTGTGGAAGTTGAGCTTGGTAGTTAGTTGTAGTTTGTGGAAGTTGAGCTTGGAACTAGTTGTAGTTTGTGGAAGTTGAGCTTGGTAGTTAGTTGTAGTTTGTGGAAGTTGAGCTTGGTAGTTAGTTGTAGTTTGTGGAAGTTGAGCTTGGTAGTTAGTTGTAGTTTGTGGAAGTTGAGCTTGATAGTTACAGTAGTTATAGTTTGTGGAAGTTGAGCTTGGTAGTTAGTTGTAGTTTGTGGAAGTTGAGCTTGGTAGCTAGTTGTAGTTTGTGGAAGTTGAGCTTGGTAGTTAGTTGTAGTTTGTGGAAGTTGAGCTTGGTAGCTAGTTGTAGTTTGTGGAAGTTGAGCTTGGTAGTTAGTTGTAGTTTGTGGAAGTTGAGCTTGGTAGCTAGTTGTAGTTTGTGGAAGTTGAGCTTGATAGTTAGTTGTAGTTTGTGGAAGTTGAGCTTGGTAGTTAGTTGTAGTTTGTGGAAGTTGAGCTTGGTAGTTAGTTGTTGTTTGTGGAAGTTGAGCTTGGTAGTTAGTTGTAGTTTGTGGAAGTTGAGCTTGGTAGTTAGTTGTTGTTTGTGGAAGTTGAGCTTGGTAGCTAGTTGTAGTTTGTGGAAGTTGAGCTTGGTAGTTAGTTGTAGTTTGTGGAAGTTGAGCTTGGTAGCTAGTTGTAGTTTGTGGAAGTTGAGCTTGGTAGTTAGTTGTAGTTTGTGGAAGTTGAGCTTGGTAGTTAGTTGTAGTTTGTGGAAGTTGAGCTTGGTAGTTAGTTGTAGTTTGTGGAAGTTGAGCTTGGTAGTTGTAGTTTGTGGAAGTTGAGCTTGGTAGTTAGTTGTAGTTTGTGGAAGTTGAGCTTGGTAGTTGTAGTTTGTGGAAGTTGAGCTTGGTAGTTAGTTGTAGTTTGTGGAAGTTGAGCTTGGTAGTTAGTTGTAGTTTGTGGAAGTTGAGCTTGGTAGTTGTAGTTTGTGGAAGTTGAGCTTGGTAGTTAGTTGTAGTTTGTGGAAGTTGAGCTTGGTAGCTAGTTGTAGTTTGTGGAAGTTGAGCTTGGTAGTTAGTTGTAGTTTGTGGAAGTTGAGCTTGGTAGTTAGTTGTAGTTTGTTGAAGTTGAGCTTGGTAGCTAGTTGTAGTTTGTGGAAGTTGAGCTTGGTAGTTAGTTGTAGTTTGTGGAAGTTGAGCTTGGTAGCTAGTTGTAGTTTGTGGAAGTTGAGCTTGATAGTTAGTTGTAGTTTGTGGAAGTTGAGCTTGGTAGTTAGTTGTAGTTTGTGGAAGTTGAGCTTGGTAGTTAGTTGTTGTTTGTGGAAGTTGAGCTTGGTAGTTAGTTGTAGTTTGTGGAAGTTGAGCTTGGTAGTTAGTTGTTGTTTGTGGAAGTTGAGCTTGGTAGCTAGTTGTAGTTTGTGGAAGTTGAGCTTGGTAGTTAGTTGTAGTTTGTGGAAGTTGAGCTTGGTAGCTAGTTGTAGTTTGTGGAAGTTGAGCTTGGTAGTTAGTTGTAGTTTGTGGAAGTTGAGCTTGGTAGTTAGTTGTAGTTTGTGGAAGTTGAGCTTGGTAGTTAGTTGTAGTTTGTGGAAGTTGAGCTTGGTAGTTGTAGTTTGTGGAAGTTGAGCTTGGTAGTTAGTTGTAGTTTGTGGAAGTTGAGCTTGGTAGTTGTAGTTTGTGGAAGTTGAGCTTGGTAGTTAGTTGTAGTTTGTGGAAGTTGAGCTTGGTAGTTAGTTGTAGTTTGTGGAAGTTGAGCTTGGTAGTTGTAGTTTGTGGAAGTTGAGCTTGGTAGTTAGTTGTAGTTTGTGGAAGTTGAGCTTGGTAGCTAGTTGTAGTTTGTGGAAGTTGAGCTTGGTAGTTAGTTGTAGTTTGTGGAAGTTGAGCTTGGTAGCTAGTTGTAGTTTGTGGAAGTTGAGCTTGGTAGTTAGTTGTAGTTTGTGGAAGTTGAGCTTGGTAGTTAGTTGTAGTTTGTGGAAGTTGAGCTTGGTAGCTAGTTGAGCTTGGTAGTTAGTTGTAGTTTGTGGAAGTTGAGCTTGGTAGTTAGTTGTAGTTTGTGGAAGTTGAGCTTGGTAGTTGTAGTTTGTGGAAGTTGAGCTTGGTAGTTAGTTGTAGTTTGTGGAAGTTGAGCTTGGTAGTTGTAGTTTGTGGAAGTTGAGCTTGGTAGTTAGTTGTAGTTTGTGGAAGTTGAGCTTGGTAGTTAGTTGTAGTTTGTGGAAGTTGAGCTTGGTAGTTGTAGTTTGTGGAAGTTGAGCTTGGTAGTTAGTTGTAGTTTGTGGAAGTTGAGCTTGGTAGCTAGTTGTAGTTTGTGGAAGTTGAGCTTGGTAGTTAGTTGTAGTTTGTGGAAGTTGAGCTTGGTAGCTAGTTGTAGTTTGTGGAAGTTGAGCTTGGTAGTTAGTTGTAGTTTGTGGAAGTTGAGCTTGGTAGTTAGTTGTAGTTTGTGGAAGTTGAGCTTGGTAGCTAGTTGTAGTTTGTGGAAGTTGAGCTTGGTAGCTAGTTGTAGTTTGTGGAAGTTGAGCTTGGTAGCTAGTTGTAGTTTGTGGAAGTTGAGCTTGGTAGTTAGTTGTAGTTTGTGGAAGTTGAGCTTGGTAGTTAGTTGTAGTTTGTGGAAGTTGAGCTTGGTAGCTAGTTGTAGTTTGTGGAAGTTGAGCTTGGTAGTTAGTTGTAGTTTGTGGAAGTTGAGCTTGGTAGTTTGTTGTAGTTTGTGGAAGTTGAGCTTGATAGTTACAGTAGTTGTAGTTTGTGGAAGTTGAGCTTGGTAGTTAGTTGTAGTTTGTGGAAGTTGAGCTTGGTAGCTAGTTGTAGTTTGTGGAAGTTGAGCTTGGTAGCTAGTTGTAGTTTGTGGAAGTTGAGCTTGGTAGTTAGTTGTTTGTGGAAGTTGAGCTTGGTAGCTAGTTGTAGTTTGTGGAAGTTGAGCTTGATAGTTAGTTGTAGTTTGTGGAAGTTGAGCTTGGTAGCTAGTTGTAGTTTGTGGAAGTTGAGCTTGGTAGTTAGTTGTTGTTTGTGAAAGTTGAGCTTGTTGCTAGTTGTAGTTTGTGGAAGTTGAGCTTGGTAGTTAGTTGTAGTTTGTGGAAGTTGAGCTTGGTAGCTAGTTGTAGTTTGTGGAAGTTGAGCTTGATAGTTACAGTAGTTGTAGTTTTTGGAAGTTGAGCTTGGTAGTTAGTTGTAGCTTGTGGAAGTTGAGCTTGGTAGCTAGTTGTACTTTGTGGAAGTTGAGCTTGGTAGCTAGTTGTAGTTTGTGGAAGTTGAGCTTGGTAGCTAGTTGTAGTTTGTGGAAGTTGAGCTTGGTAGTTAGTTGTTTGTGGAAGTTGAGCTTGGTAGCTAGTTGTAGTTTGTGGAAGTTGAGCTTGGTAGTTAGTTGTAGTTTGTGGAAGTTGAGCTTGGTAGTTAGTTGTAGTTTGTGGAAGTTGAGCTTGGTAGCTAGTTGTAGTTTGTGGAAGTTGAGCTTGGTAGTTAGTTGTAGGTTGTGGAAGTTGAGCTTGATAGTTAGTTGTAGTTTGTGGAAGTTGAGCTTGGTAGTTAGTTGTAGTTTGTGGAAGTTGAGCTTGGTAGTTAGTTGTAGTTTGTGGAAGTTGAGCTTCGTAGTTAGTTGTTGTTTGTGGAAGTTGAGCTTGGTAGCTAGTTGTAGTTTGTGGAAGTTGAGCTTGGTAGTTAGTTGTAGTTTGTGGAAGTTGAGCTTGGTAGCTAGTTGTAGTTTGTGGAAGTTGAGCTTGGTAGTTAGTTGTAGTTTGTGGAAGTTGAGCTTGGTAGTTAGTTGTAGTTTGTGGAAGTTGAGCTTGGTAGTTAGTTGTAGTTTGTGGAAGTTGAGCTTGATAGTTACAGTAGTTATAGTTTGTGGAAGTTGAGCTTGGTAGTTAGTTGTAGTTTGTGGAAGTTGAGCTTGGTAGCTAGTTGTAGTTTGTGGAAGTTGAGCTTGGTAGCTAGTTGTAGTTTGTGGAAGTTGAGCTTGGTAGCTAGTTGTAGTTTGTGGAAGTTGAGCTTGGTAGTTAGTTGTTTGTGGAAGTTGAGCTTGGTAGCTAGTTGTAGTTTGTGGAAGTTGAGCTTGGTAGTTAGTTGTAGTTTGTGGAAGTTGAGCTTGGTAGTTAGTTGTAGTTTGTGGAAGTTGAGCTTGGTAGCTAGTTGTAGTTTGTGGAAGTTGAGCTTGGTAGTTAGTTGTAGGTTGTGGAAGTTGAGATAGATAGTTAGTTGTAGTTTGTGGAAGTTGAGCTTGGTAGTTAGTTGTAGTTTGTGGAAGTTGAGCTTGGTAGTTAGTTGTTGTTTGTGGAAGTTGAGCTTGGTAGCTAGTTGTAGTTTGTGGAAGTTGAGCTTGGTAGTTAGTTGTAGTTTGTGGAAGTTGAGCTTGGTAGCTAGTTGTAGTTTGTGGAAGTTGAGCTTGGTAGTTAGTTGTAGTTTGTGGAAGTTGAGCTTGGTAGTTAGTTGTAGTTTGTGGAAGTTGAGCTTGGTAGTTAGTTGTAGTTTGTGGAAGTTGAGCTTGATAGTTACAGTAGTTATAGTTTGTGGAAGTTGAGCTTGGTAGTTAGTTGTAGTTTGTGGAAGTTGAGCTTGGTAGCTAGTTGTAGTTTGTGGAAGTTGAGCTTGGTAGCTAGTTGTAGTTTGTGGAAGTTGAGCTTGGTAGTTAGTTGTTTGTGGAAGTTGAGCTTGGTAGCTAGTTGTAGTTTGTGGAAGTTGAGCTTGGTAGTTAGTTGTAGTTTGTGGAAGTTGAGCTTGGTAGCTAGTTGTAGTTTGTGGAAGTTGAGCTTGGTAGTTAGTTGTAGTTTGTGGAAGTTGAGCTTGGTAGCTAGTTGTAGTTTGTGGAAGTTGAGCTTGGTAGTTAGTTGTAGTTTGTGGAAGTTGAGCTTGGTAGCTAGTTGTAGTTTGTGGAAGTTGAGCTTGATAGTTAGTTGTAGTTTGTGGAAGTTGAGCTTGGTAGTTAGTTGTAGTTTGTGGAAGTTGAGCTTGGTAGTTAGTTGTTGTTTGTGGAAGTTGAGCTTGGTAGCTAGTTGTAGTTTGTGGAAGTTGAGCTTGGTAGTTAGTTGTTGTTTGTGGAAGTTGAGCTTGGTAGCTAGTTGTAGTTTGTGGAAGTTGAGCTTGGTAGTTAGTTGTAGTTTGTGGAAGTTGAGCTTGGTATCTAGTTGTAGTTTGTGGAAGTTGAGCTTGGTAGTTAGTTGTAGTTTGTGGAAGTTGAGCTTGGTAGTTAGTTGTAGTTTGTGAAAGTTGAGCTTGATAGCTAGTTGTAGTTTGTGGAAGTTGAGCTTGGTAGTTAGTTGTAGTTTGTGGAAGTTGAGCTTGATAGTTACAGTAGTTGTAGTTTGTGGAAGTTGAGCTTGGTAGTTAGTTGTAGTTTGTGGAAGTTGAGCTTGGTAGCTAGTTGTAGTTTGTGGAAGTTGAGCTTGGTAGCTAGTTGTAGTTTGTGGAAGTTGAGCTTGGTAGTTAGTTGTAGTTTGTGGAAGTTGAGCTTGATAGTTACAGTAGTTGTAGTTTGTGGAAGTTGAGCTTGGTAGTTAGTTGTAGTTTGTGGAAGTTGAGCTTGGTAGCTAGTTGTAGTTTGTGGAAGTTGAGCTTGGTAGCTAGTTGTAGTTTGTGGATGTTGAGCTTGGTAGTTAGTTGTTTGTGGAAGTTGAGCTTGGTAGCTAGTTGTAGTTTGTGGAAGTTGAGCTTGGTAGTTAGTTGTAGTTTGTGGAAGTTGAGCTTGGTAGTTAGTTGTAGTTTGTGGAAGTTGAGCTTGGTAGTTAGTTGTAGTTTGTGGAAGTTGAGCTTGGTAGCTAGTTGTAGTTTGTGGAAGTTGAGCTTGGTAGTTAGTTGTAGTTTGTGGAAGTTGAACTTGATAGTTAGTTGTAGTTTGTGGAAGTTGAGCTTGGTAGTTAGTTGTAGTTTGTGGAAGTTGAGCTTGGTAGCTAGTTGTAGTTTGTGGAAGTTGAGCTTGGTAGCTAGTTGTAGTTTGTGGAAGTTGAGCTTGGTAGTTAGTTGTAGTTTGTGGAAGTTGAGCTTGGTAGCTAGTTGTAGTTTGTGGAAGTTGAGCTTGGTAGTTAGTTGTAGTTTGTGGAAGTTGAGCTTGGTAGTTAGTTGTAGTTTGTGGAAGTTGAGCTTGGTAGCTAGTTGTAGTTTGTGGAAGTTGAGCTTGGTAGTTAGTTGTAGTTTGTGGAAGTTGAGCTTGGTAGTTAGTTGTAGTTTGTGGAAGTTGAGCTTGATAGTTACAGTAGTTGTAGTTTGTGGAAGTTGAGCTTGGTAGTTAGTTGTAGTTTGTGGAAGTTGAGCTTGGTAGCTAGTTGTAGTTTGTGGAAGTTGAGCTTGGTAGCTAGTTGTAGTTTGTGGAAGTTGAGCTTGGTAGTTAGTTGTTTGTGGAAGTTGAGCTTGGTAGCTAGTTGTAGTTTGTGGAAGTTGAGCTTGATAGTTAGTTGTAGTTTGTGGAAGTTGAGCTTGGTAGTTAGTTGTAGTTTGTGGAAGTTGAGCTTGGTAGCTAGTTGTAGTTTGTGGAAGTTGAGCTTGGTAGTTAGTTGTAGTTTGTGGAAGTTGAGCTTGGTAGTTAGTTGTAGTTTGTGGAAGTTGAGCTTGATAGTTACAGTAGTTGTAGTTTGTGGAAGTTGAGCTTGGTAGTTAGTTGTAGTTTGTGGAAGTTGAGCTTGGTAGCTAGTTGTAGTTTGTGGAAGTTGAGCTTGGTAGTTAGTTGTAGTTTGTGGAAGTTGAGCTTGGTAGTTAGTTGTAGTTTGTGGAAGTTGAGCTTGATAGCTAGTTGTAGTTTGTGGAAGTTGAGCTTGGTAGTTAGTTGTAGTTTGTGGAAGTTGAGCTTGATAGTTACAGTAGTTGTAGTTTGTGGAAGTTGAGCTTGGTAGTTAGTTGTAGTTTGTGGAAGTTGAGCTTGGTAGCTAGTTGTAGTTTGTGGAAGTTGAGCTTGGTAGCTAGTTGTAGTTTGTGGAAGTTGAGCTTGGTAGCTAGTTGTAGTTTGTGGAAGTTGAGCTTGGTAGTTAGTTGTTTGTGGAAGTTGAGCTTGGTAGCTAGTTGTAGTTTGTGGAAGTTGAGCTTGGTAGTTAGTTGTTGTTTGTGGAAGTTGAGTTTGGTAGCTAGTTGTAGTTTGTGGAAGTTGAGCTTGGTAGTTAGTTGTAGTTTGTGGAAGTTGAGCTTGGTAGCTAGTTGTAGTTTGTGGAAGTTGAGCGTGGTAGTTAGTTGTAGTTTGTGGAAGTTGAGCTTGGTAGTTAGTTGTAGTTTGTGGAAGTTGAGCTTGGTAGTTAGTTGTAGTTTGTGGAAGTTGAGCTTGGTAGCTAGTTGTAGTTTGTGGAAGTTGAGCTTGGTAGTTAGTTGTAGGTTGTGGAAGTTGAGCTTGATAGTTAGTTGTAGTTTGTGGAAGTTGAGCTTGGTAGTTAGTTGTAGTTTGTGGAAGTTGAGCTTGGTAGTTAGTTGTAGTTTGTGGAAGTTGAGCTTCGTAGTTAGTTGTTGTTTGTGGAAGTTGAGCTTGGTAGCTAGTTGTAGTTTGTGGAAGTTGAGCTTGGTAGTTAGTTGTAGTTTGTGGAAGTTGAGCTTGATAGTTACAGTAGTTGTAGTTTGTGGAAGTTGAGCTTGGTAGTTAGTTGTAGTTTGTGGAAGTTGAGCTTGGTAGCTAGTTGTAGTTTGTGGAAGTTGAGCTTGGTAGCTAGTTGTAGTTTGTGGAAGTTGAGCTTGGTAGTTAGTTGTTTGTGGAAGTTGAGCTTGGTAGCTAGTTGTAGTTTGTGGAAGTTGAGCTTGATAGTTAGTTGTAGTTTGTGGAAGTTGAGCTTGGTAGTTAGTTGTAGTTTGTGGAAGTTGAGCTTGGTAGCTAGTTGTAGTTTGTGGAAGTTGAGCTTGGTAGTTAGTTGTAGTTTGTGGAAGTTGAGCTTGGTAGTTAGTTGTAGTTTGTGGAAGTTGAGCTTGATAGTTACAGTAGTTGTAGTTTGTGGAAGTTGAGCTTGGTAGTTAGTTGTAGTTTGTGGAAGTTGAGCTTGGTAGCTAGTTGTAGTTTGTGGAAGTTGAGCTTGGTAGTTAGTTGTAGTTTGTGGAAGTTGAGCTTGGTAGTTAGTTGTAGTTTGTGGAAGTTGAGCTTGATAGCTAGTTGTAGTTTGTGGAAGTTGAGCTTGGTAGTTAGTTGTAGTTTGTGGAAGTTGAGCTTGATAGTTACAGTAGTTGTAGTTTGTGGAAGTTGAGCTTGGTAGTTAGTTGTAGTTTGTGGAAGTTGAGCTTGGTAGCTAGTTGTAGTTTGTGGAAGTTGAGCTTGGTAGCTAGTTGTAGTTTGTGGAAGTTGAGCTTGGTAGCTAGTTGTAGTTTGTGGAAGTTGAGCTTGGTAGTTAGTTGTTTGTGGAAGTTGAGCTTGGTAGCTAGTTGTAGTTTGTGGAAGTTGAGCTTGGTAGTTAGTTGTTGTTTGTGGAAGTTGAGTTTGGTAGCTAGTTGTAGTTTGTGGAAGTTGAGCTTGGTAGTTAGTTGTAGTTTGTGGAAGTTGAGCTTGGTAGCTAGTTGTAGTTTGTGGAAGTTGAGCGTGGTAGTTAGTTGTAGTTTGTGGAAGTTGAGCTTGGTAGTTAGTTGTAGTTTGTGGAAGTTGAGCTTGGTAGTTAGTTGTAGTTTGTGGAAGTTGAGCTTGATAGTTACAGTAGTTATAGTTTGTGGAAGTTGAGCTTGGTAGTTAGTTGTAGTTTGTGGAAGTTGAGCTTGGTAGCTAGTTGTAGTTTGTGGAAGTTGAGCTTGGTAGCTAGTTGTAGTTTGTGGAAGTTGAGCTTGGTAGTTAGTTGTTTGTGGAAGTTGAGCTTGGTAGCTAGTTGTAGTTTGTGGAAGTTGAACTTGGTAGTTAGTTGTAGTTTGTGGAAGTTGAGCTTGGTAGTTAGTTGTAGTTTGTGGAAGTTGAGCTTGGTAGCTAGTTGTAGTTTATGGAAGTTGAGCTTGGTAGTTAGTTGTAGTTTGTGGAAGTTGAGCTTGGTAGCTAGTTGTAGTTTGTGGAAGTTGAGCTTGGTAGTTAGTTGTAGTTTGTGGAAGTTGAGCTTGGTAGCTAGTTGTAGTTTGTGGAAGTTGAGCTTGATAGTTAGTTGTAGTTTGTGGAAGTTGAGCTTGGTAGTTAGTTGTAGTTTGTGGAAGTTGAGCTTGGTAGTTAGTTGTTGTTTGTGGAAGTTGAGCTTGGTAGCTAGTTGTAGTTTGTGGAAGTTGAGCTTGGTAGTTAGTTGTAGTTTGTGGAAGTTGAGCTTGGTAGTTAGTTGTAGTTTGTGGAAGTTGAGCTTGGTAGCTAGTTGTAGTTTGTGGAAGTTGAGCTTGGTAGTTAGTTGTAGTTTGTGGAAGTTGAGCTTGGTAGCTAGTTGTAGTTTGTGGAAGTTGAGCTTGGTAGTTAGTTGTAGTTTGTGGAAGTTGAGCTTGGTAGCTAGTTGTAGTTTGTGGAAGTTGAGCTTGGTAGCTAGTTGTAGTTTGTGGAAGTTGAGCTTGGTAGTTAGTTGTAGTTTGTGGAAGTTGAGCTTGGTAGTTAGTTGTAGTTTGTGGAAGTTGAGCTTGATAGTTAGTTGTAGTTTGTGGAAGTTGAGCTTGGTAGTTAGTTGTAGTTTGTGGAAGTTGAGCTTGGTAGTTAGTTGTAGTTTGTGGAAGTTGAGCTTGGTAGTTAGTTGTGGTTTGTGGAAGTTGAGCTTGGTAGTTAGTTGTAGTTTGTGGAAGTTGAGCTTGATAGTTAGTTGTAGTTTGTGGAAGTTGAGCTTGGTAGTTAGTTGTTTGTGGAAGTTGAGCTTGGTAGTTAGTTGTAGTTTGTGGAAGTTGAGCTTGGTAGTTAGTTGTAGTTTGTGGAAGTTGAGCTTGGTAGCTAGTTGTAGTTTGTGGAAGTTGAGCTTGGTAGTTAGTTGTTTGTGGAAGTTGAGCTTGGTAGTTAGTTGTTTGTGGAAGTTGAGCTCGATAGATAGTTGTAGTTTGTGGAAGTTGAGCTTGGTAGTTAGTTGTAGTTTGTGGAAGTTGAGCTTGGTAGTTAGTTGTTGTTTGTGGAAGTTGAGCTTGGTAGCTAGTTGTAGTTTGTGGAAGTTGAGCTTGGTAGTTAGTTGTAGTTTGTGGAAGTTGAGCTTGGTAGCTAGTTGTAGTTTGTGGAAGTTGAGCTTGGTAGTTAGTTGTAGTTTGTGGAAGTTGAGCTTGGTAGTTAGTTGTAGTTTGTGGAAGTTGAGCTTGGTAGTTAGTTGTAGTTTGTGGAAGTTGAGCTTGATAGTTACAGTAGTTATAGTTTGTGGAAGTTGAGCTTGGTAGTTAGTTGTAGTTTGTGGAAGTTGAGCTTGGTAGCTAGTTGTAGTTTGTGGAAGTTGAGCTTGGTAGCTAGTTGTAGTTTGTGGAAGTTGAGCTTGGTAGCTAGTTGTAGTTTGTGGAAGTTGAGCTTGGTAGTTAGTTGTGGTTTGTGGAAGTTGAGCTTGGTAGTTAGTTGTAGTTTGTGGAAGTTGAGCTTGATAGTTAGTTGTAGTTTGTGGAAGTTGAGCTTGGTAGTTAGTTGTTTGTGGAAGTTGAGCTTGGTAGTTAGTTGTAGTTTGTGGAAGTTGAGCTTGGTAGTTAGTTGTAGTTTGTGGAAGTTGAGCTTGGTAGCTAGTTGTAGTTTGTGGAAGTTGAGCTTGGTAGTTAGTTGTTTGTGGAAGTTGAGCTTGGTAGTTAGTTGTTTGTGGAAGTTGAGCTCGATAGATAGTTGTAGTTTGTGGAAGTTGAGCTTGGTAGTTAGTTGTAGTTTGTGGAAGTTGAGCTTGGTAGTTAGTTGTTGTTTGTGGAAGTTGAGCTTGGTAGCTAGTTGTAGTTTGTGGAAGTTGAGCTTGGTAGTTAGTTGTAGTTTGTGGAAGTTGAGCTTGGTAGCTAGTTGTAGTTTGTGGAAGTTGAGCTTGGTAGTTAGTTGTAGTTTGTGGAAGTTGAGCTTGGTAGTTAGTTGTAGTTTGTGGAAGTTGAGCTTGGTAGTTAGTTGTAGTTTGTGGAAGTTGAGCTTGATAGTTACAGTAGTTATAGTTTGTGGAAGTTGAGCTTGGTAGTTAGTTGTAGTTTGTGGAAGTTGAGCTTGGTAGCTAGTTGTAGTTTGTGGAAGTTGAGCTTGGTAGCTAGTTGTAGTTTGTGGAAGTTGAGCTTGGTAGCTAGTTGTAGTTTGTGGAAGTTGAGCTTGGTAGTTAGTTGTTTGTGGAAGTTGAGCTTGGTAGCTAGTTGTAGTTTGTGGAAGTTGAGCTTGGTAGTTAGTTGTAGTTTGTGGAAGTTGAGCTTGGTAGTTAGTTGTAGTTTGTGGAAGTTGAGCTTGGTAGCTAGTTGTAGTTTGTGGAAGTTGAGCTTGGTAGTTAGTTGTAGGTTGTGGAAGTTGAGCTTGATAGTTAGTTGTAGTTTGTGGAAGTTGAGCTTGGTAGTTAGTTGTAGTTTGTGGAAGTTGAGCTTGGTAGTTAGTTGTTGTTTGTGGAAGTTGAGCTTGGTAGCTAGTTGTAGTTTGTGGAAGTTGAGCTTGGTAGTTAGTTGTAGTTTGTGGAAGTTGAGCTTGGTAGCTAGTTGTAGTTTGTGGAAGTTGAGCTTGGTAGTTAGTTGTAGTTTGTGGAAGTTGAGCTTGGTAGTTAGTTGTAGTTTGTGGAAGTTGAGCTTGGTAGTTAGTTGTAGTTTGTGGAAGTTGAGCTTGATAGTTACAGTAGTTATAGTTTGTGGAAGTTGAGCTTGGTAGTTAGTTGTAGTTTGTGGAAGTTGAGCTTGGTAGCTAGTTGTAGTTTGTGGAAGTTGAGCTTGGTAGCTAGTTGTAGTTTGTGGAAGTTGAGCTTGGTAGTTAGTTGTTTGTGGAAGTTGAGCTTGGTAGCTAGTTGTAGTTTGTGGAAGTTGAGCTTGGTAGTTAGTTGTAGTTTGTGGAAGTTGAGCTTGGTAGCTAGTTGTAGTTTGTGGAAGTTGAGCTTGGTAGTTAGTTGTAGTTTGTGGAAGTTGAGCTTGGTAGCTAGTTGTAGTTTGTGGAAGTTGAGCTTGGTAGTTAGTTGTAGTTTGTGGAAGTTGAGCTTGGTAGCTAGTTGTAGTTTGTGGAAGTTGAGCTTGATAGTTAGTTGTAGTTTGTGGAAGTTGAGCTTGGTAGTTAGTTGTAGTTTGTGGAAGTTGAGCTTGGTAGTTAGTTGTTGTTTGTGGAAGTTGAGCTTGGTAGCTAGTTGTAGTTTGTGGAAGTTGAGCTTGGTAGTTAGTTGTTGTTTGTGGAAGTTGAGCTTGGTAGCTAGTTGTAGTTTGTGGAAGTTGAGCTTGGTAGTTAGTTGTAGTTTGTGGAAGTTGAGCTTGGTATCTAGTTGTAGTTTGTGGAAGTTGAGCTTGGTAGTTAGTTGTAGTTTGTGGAAGTTGAGCTTGGTAGTTAGTTGTAGTTTGTGAAAGTTGAGCTTGATAGCTAGTTGTAGTTTGTGGAAGTTGAGCTTGGTAGTTAGTTGTAGTTTGTGGAAGTTGAGCTTGATAGTTACAGTAGTTGTAGTTTGTGGAAGTTGAGCTTGGTAGTTAGTTGTAGTTTGTGGAAGTTGAGCTTGGTAGCTAGTTGTAGTTTGTGGAAGTTGAGCTTGGTAGCTAGTTGTAGTTTGTGGAAGTTGAGCTTGGTAGTTAGTTGTAGTTTGTGGAAGTTGAGCTTGATAGTTACAGTAGTTGTAGTTTGTGGAAGTTGAGCTTGGTAGTTAGTTGTAGTTTGTGGAAGTTGAGCTTGGTAGCTAGTTGTAGTTTGTGGAAGTTGAGCTTGGTAGCTAGTTGTAGTTTGTGGAAGTTGAGCTTGGTAGTTAGTTGTTTGTGGAAGTTGAGCTTGGTAGCTAGTTGTAGTTTGTGGAAGTTGAGCTTGGTAGTTAGTTGTAGTTTGTGGAAGTTGAGCTTGGTAGTTAGTTGTAGTTTGTGGAAGTTGAGCTTGGTAGTTAGTTGTAGTTTGTGGAAGTTGAGCTTGGTAGCTAGTTGTAGTTTGTGGAAGTTGAGCTTGGTAGTTAGTTGTAGTTTGTGGAAGTTGAGCTTGATAGTTAGTTGTAGTTTGTGGAAGTTGAGCTTGGTAGTTAGTTGTAGTTTGTGGAAGTTGAGCTTGGTAGCTAGTTGTAGTTTGTGGAAGTTGAGCTTGGTAGCTAGTTGTAGTTTGTGGAAGTTGAGCTTGGTAGTTAGTTGTAGTTTGTGGAAGTTGAGCTTGGTAGTTAGTTGTAGTTTGTGGAAGTTGAGCTTGGTAGTTGTAGTTTGTGGAAGTTGAGCTTGGTAGTTAGTTGTAGTTTGTGGAAGTTGAGCTTGGTAGTTGTAGTTTGTGGAAGTTGAGCTTGGTAGTTAGTTGTAGTTTGTGGAAGTTGAGCTTGGTAGTTAGTTGTAGTTTGTGGAAGTTGAGCTTGGTAGTTGTAGTTTGTGGAAGTTGAGCTTGGTAGTTAGTTGTAGTTTGTGGAAGTTGAGCTTGGTAGCTAGTTGTAGTTTGTGGAAGTTGAGCTTGGTAGTTAGTTGTAGTTTGTGGAAGTTGAGCTTGGTAGCTAGTTGTAGTTTGTGGAAGTTGAGCTTGGTAGTTAGTTGTAGTTTGTGGAAGTTGAGCTTGGTAGTTAGTTGTAGTTTGTGGAAGTTGAGCTTGGTAGCTAGTTGAGCTTGGTAGTTAGTTGTAGTTTGTGGAAGTTGAGCTTGGTAGTTAGTTGTAGTTTGTGGAAGTTGAGCTTGGTAGTTGTAGTTTGTGGAAGTTGAGCTTGGTAGTTAGTTGTAGTTTGTGGAAGTTGAGCTTGGTAGTTGTAGTTTGTGGAAGTTGAGCTTGGTAGTTAGTTGTAGTTTGTGGAAGTTGAGCTTGGTAGTTAGTTGTAGTTTGTGGAAGTTGAGCTTGGTAGTTGTAGTTTGTGGAAGTTGAGCTTGGTAGTTAGTTGTAGTTTGTGGAAGTTGAGCTTGGTAGCTAGTTGTAGTTTGTGGAAGTTGAGCTTGGTAGTTAGTTGTAGTTTGTGGAAGTTGAGCTTGGTAGCTAGTTGTAGTTTGTGGAAGTTGAGCTTGGTAGTTAGTTGTAGTTTGTGGAAGTTGAGCTTGGTAGTTAGTTGTAGTTTGTGGAAGTTGAGCTTGGTAGCTAGTTGTAGTTTGTGGAAGTTGAGCTTGGTAGCTAGTTGTAGTTTGTGGAAGTTGAGCTTGGTAGCTAGTTGTAGTTTGTGGAAGTTGAGCTTGGTAGTTAGTTGTAGTTTGTGGAAGTTGAGCTTGGTAGTTAGTTGTAGTTTGTGGAAGTTGAGCTTGGTAGCTAGTTGTAGTTTGTGGAAGTTGAGCTTGGTAGTTAGTTGTAGTTTGTGGAAGTTGAGCTTGGTAGTTTGTTGTAGTTTGTGGAAGTTGAGCTTGATAGTTACAGTAGTTGTAGTTTGTGGAAGTTGAGCTTGGTAGTTAGTTGTAGTTTGTGGAAGTTGAGCTTGGTAGCTAGTTGTAGTTTGTGGAAGTTGAGCTTGGTAGCTAGTTGTAGTTTGTGGAAGTTGAGCTTGGTAGTTAGTTGTTTGTGGAAGTTGAGCTTGGTAGCTAGTTGTAGTTTGTGGAAGTTGAGCTTGATAGTTAGTTGTAGTTTGTGGAAGTTGAGCTTGGTAGCTAGTTGTAGTTTGTGGAAGTTGAGCTTGGTAGTTAGTTGTTGTTTGTGAAAGTTGAGCTTGTTGCTAGTTGTAGTTTGTGGAAGTTGAGCTTGGTAGTTAGTTGTAGTTTGTGGAAGTTGAGCTTGGTAGCTAGTTGTAGTTTGTGGAAGTTGAGCTTGATAGTTACAGTAGTTGTAGTTTTTGGAAGTTGAGCTTGGTAGTTAGTTGTAGCTTGTGGAAGTTGAGCTTGGTAGCTAGTTGTACTTTGTGGAAGTTGAGCTTGGTAGCTAGTTGTAGTTTGTGGAAGTTGAGCTTGGTAGCTAGTTGTAGTTTGTGGAAGTTGAGCTTGGTAGTTAGTTGTTTGTGGAAGTTGAGCTTGGTAGCTAGTTGTAGTTTGTGGAAGTTGAGCTTGGTAGTTAGTTGTAGTTTGTGGAAGTTGAGCTTGGTAGTTAGTTGTAGTTTGTGGAAGTTGAGCTTGGTAGCTAGTTGTAGTTTGTGGAAGTTGAGCTTGGTAGTTAGTTGTAGGTTGTGGAAGTTGAGCTTGATAGTTAGTTGTAGTTTGTGGAAGTTGAGCTTGGTAGTTAGTTGTAGTTTGTGGAAGTTGAGCTTGGTAGTTAGTTGTAGTTTGTGGAAGTTGAGCTTCGTAGTTAGTTGTTGTTTGTGGAAGTTGAGCTTGGTAGCTAGTTGTAGTTTGTGGAAGTTGAGCTTGGTAGTTAGTTGTAGTTTGTGGAAGTTGAGCTTGGTAGCTAGTTGTAGTTTGTGGAAGTTGAGCTTGGTAGTTAGTTGTAGTTTGTGGAAGTTGAGCTTGGTAGTTAGTTGTAGTTTGTGGAAGTTGAGCTTGGTAGTTAGTTGTAGTTTGTGGAAGTTGAGCTTGATAGTTACAGTAGTTATAGTTTGTGGAAGTTGAGCTTGGTAGTTAGTTGTAGTTTGTGGAAGTTGAGCTTGGTAGCTAGTTGTAGTTTGTGGAAGTTGAGCTTGGTAGCTAGTTGTAGTTTGTGGAAGTTGAGCTTGGTAGCTAGTTGTAGTTTGTGGAAGTTGAGCTTGGTAGTTAGTTGTTTGTGGAAGTTGAGCTTGGTAGCTAGTTGTAGTTTGTGGAAGTTGAGCTTGGTAGTTAGTTGTAGTTTGTGGAAGTTGAGCTTGGTAGTTAGTTGTAGTTTGTGGAAGTTGAGCTTGGTAGCTAGTTGTAGTTTGTGGAAGTTGAGCTTGGTAGTTAGTTGTAGGTTGTGGAAGTTGAGCTAGATAGTTAGTTGTAGTTTGTGGAAGTTGAGCTTGGTAGTTAGTTGTAGTTTGTGGAAGTTGAGCTTGGTAGTTAGTTGTTGTTTGTGGAAGTTGAGCTTGGTAGCTAGTTGTAGTTTGTGGAAGTTGAGCTTGGTAGTTAGTTGTAGTTTGTGGAAGTTGAGCTTGGTAGCTAGTTGTAGTTTGTGGAAGTTGAGCTTGGTAGTTAGTTGTAGTTTGTGGAAGTTGAGCTTGGTAGTTAGTTGTAGTTTGTGGAAGTTGAGCTTGGTAGTTAGTTGTAGTTTGTGGAAGTTGAGCTTGATAGTTACAGTAGTTATAGTTTGTGGAAGTTGAGCTTGGTAGTTAGTTGTAGTTTGTGGAAGTTGAGCTTGGTAGCTAGTTGTAGTTTGTGGAAGTTGAGCTTGGTAGCTAGTTGTAGTTTGTGGAAGTTGAGCTTGGTAGTTAGTTGTTTGTGGAAGTTGAGCTTGGTAGCTAGTTGTAGTTTGTGGAAGTTGAGCTTGGTAGTTAGTTGTAGTTTGTGGAAGTTGAGCTTGGTAGCTAGTTGTAGTTTGTGGAAGTTGAGCTTGGTAGTTAGTTGTAGTTTGTGGAAGTTGAGCTTGGTAGCTAGTTGTAGTTTGTGGAAGTTGAGCTTGGTAGTTAGTTGTAGTTTGTGGAAGTTGAGCTTGGTAGCTAGTTGTAGTTTGTGGAAGTTGAGCTTGATAGTTAGTTGTAGTTTGTGGAAGTTGAGCTTGGTAGTTAGTTGTAGTTTGTGGAAGTTGAGCTTGGTAGTTAGTTGTTGTTTGTGGAAGTTGAGCTTGGTAGCTAGTTGTAGTTTGTGGAAGTTGAGCTTGGTAGTTAGTTGTTGTTTGTGGAAGTTGAGCTTGGTAGCTAGTTGTAGTTTGTGGAAGTTGAGCTTGGTAGTTAGTTGTAGTTTGTGGAAGTTGAGCTTGGTATCTAGTTGTAGTTTGTGGAAGTTGAGCTTGGTAGTTAGTTGTAGTTTGTGGAAGTTGAGCTTGGTAGTTAGTTGTAGTTTGTGAAAGTTGAGCTTGATAGCTAGTTGTAGTTTGTGGAAGTTGAGCTTGGTAGTTAGTTGTAGTTTGTGGAAGTTGAGCTTGATAGTTACAGTAGTTGTAGTTTGTGGAAGTTGAGCTTGGTAGTTAGTTGTAGTTTGTGGAAGTTGAGCTTGGTAGCTAGTTGTAGTTTGTGGAAGTTGAGCTTGGTAGCTAGTTGTAGTTTGTGGAAGTTGAGCTTGGTAGTTAGTTGTAGTTTGTGGAAGTTGAGCTTGATAGTTACAGTAGTTGTAGTTTGTGGAAGTTGAGCTTGGTAGTTAGTTGTAGTTTGTGGAAGTTGAGCTTGGTAGCTAGTTGTAGTTTGTGGAAGTTGAGCTTGGTAGCTAGTTGTAGTTTGTGGATGTTGAGCTTGGTAGTTAGTTGTTTGTGGAAGTTGAGCTTGGTAGCTAGTTGTAGTTTGTGGAAGTTGAGCTTGGTAGTTAGTTGTAGTTTGTGGAAGTTGAGCTTGGTAGTTAGTTGTAGTTTGTGGAAGTTGAGCTTGGTAGTTAGTTGTAGTTTGTGGAAGTTGAGCTTGGTAGCTAGTTGTAGTTTGTGGAAGTTGAGCTTGGTAGTTAGTTGTAGTTTGTGGAAGTTGAACTTGATAGTTAGTTGTAGTTTGTGGAAGTTGAGCTTGGTAGTTAGTTGTAGTTTGTGGAAGTTGAGCTTGGTAGCTAGTTGTAGTTTGTGGAAGTTGAGCTTGGTAGCTAGTTGTAGTTTGTGGAAGTTGAGCTTGGTAGTTAGTTGTAGTTTGTGGAAGTTGAGCTTGGTAGCTAGTTGTAGTTTGTGGAAGTTGAGCTTGGTAGTTAGTTGTAGTTTGTGGAAGTTGAGCTTGGTAGTTAGTTGTAGTTTGTGGAAGTTGAGCTTGGTAGCTAGTTGTAGTTTGTGGAAGTTGAGCTTGGTAGTTAGTTGTAGTTTGTGGAAGTTGAGCTTGGTAGTTAGTTGTAGTTTGTGGAAGTTGAGCTTGATAGTTACAGTAGTTGTAGTTTGTGGAAGTTGAGCTTGGTAGTTAGTTGTAGTTTGTGGAAGTTGAGCTTGGTAGCTAGTTGTAGTTTGTGGAAGTTGAGCTTGGTAGCTAGTTGTAGTTTGTGGAAGTTGAGCTTGGTAGTTAGTTGTTTGTGGAAGTTGAGCTTGGTAGCTAGTTGTAGTTTGTGGAAGTTGAGCTTGATAGTTAGTTGTAGTTTGTGGAAGTTGAGCTTGGTAGTTAGTTGTAGTTTGTGGAAGTTGAGCTTGGTAGCTAGTTGTAGTTTGTGGAAGTTGAGCTTGGTAGTTAGTTGTAGTTTGTGGAAGTTGAGCTTGGTAGTTAGTTGTAGTTTGTGGAAGTTGAGCTTGATAGTTACAGTAGTTGTAGTTTGTGGAAGTTGAGCTTGGTAGTTAGTTGTAGTTTGTGGAAGTTGAGCTTGGTAGCTAGTTGTAGTTTGTGGAAGTTGAGCTTGGTAGTTAGTTGTAGTTTGTGGAAGTTGAGCTTGGTAGTTAGTTGTAGTTTGTGGAAGTTGAGCTTGATAGCTAGTTGTAGTTTGTGGAAGTTGAGCTTGGTAGTTAGTTGTAGTTTGTGGAAGTTGAGCTTGATAGTTACAGTAGTTGTAGTTTGTGGAAGTTGAGCTTGGTAGTTAGTTGTAGTTTGTGGAAGTTGAGCTTGGTAGCTAGTTGTAGTTTGTGGAAGTTGAGCTTGGTAGCTAGTTGTAGTTTGTGGAAGTTGAGCTTGGTAGTTAGTTGTTTGTGGAAGTTGAGCTTGGTAGCTAGTTGTAGTTTGTGGAAGTTGAGCTTGGTAGTTAGTTGTAGTTTGTGGAAGTTGAGCTTGGTAGTTGTAGTTTGTGGAAGTTGAGCTTGGTAGTTAGTTGTAGTTTGTGGAAGTTGAGCTTGGTAGTTAGTTGTAGTTTGTGGAAGTTGAGCTTGGTAGTTGTAGTTTGTGGAAGTTGAGCTTGGTAGTTAGTTGTAGTTTGTGGAAGTTGAGCTTGGTAGCTAGTTGTAGTTTGTGGAAGTTGAGCTTGGTAGTTAGTTGTAGTTTGTGGAAGTTGAGCTTGGTAGTTAGTTGTAGTTTGTTGAAGTTGAGCTTGGTAGCTAGTTGTAGTTTGTGGAAGTTGAGCTTGGTAGTTAGTTGTAGTTTGTGGAAGTTGAGCTTGGTAGCTAGTTGTAGTTTGTGGAAGTTGAGCTTGATAGTTAGTTGTAGTTTGTGGAAGTTGAGCTTGGTAGTTAGTTGTAGTTTGTGGAAGTTGAGCTTGGTAGTTAGTTGTTGTTTGTGGAAGTTGAGCTTGGTAGTTAGTTGTAGTTTGTGGAAGTTGAGCTTGGTAGTTAGTTGTTGTTTGTGGAAGTTGAGCTTGGTAGCTAGTTGTAGTTTGTGGAAGTTGAGCTTGGTAGTTAGTTGTAGTTTGTGGAAGTTGAGCTTGGTAGCTAGTTGTAGTTTGTGGAAGTTGAGCTTGGTAGTTAGTTGTAGTTTGTGGAAGTTGAGCTTGGTAGTTAGTTGTAGTTTGTGGAAGTTGAGCTTGGTAGTTAGTTGTAGTTTGTGGAAGTTGAGCTTGGTAGTTGTAGTTTGTGGAAGTTGAGCTTGGTAGTTAGTTGTAGTTTGTGGAAGTTGAGCTTGGTAGTTGTAGTTTGTGGAAGTTGAGCTTGGTAGTTAGTTGTAGTTTGTGGAAGTTGAGCTTGGTAGTTAGTTGTAGTTTGTGGAAGTTGAGCTTGGTAGTTGTAGTTTGTGGAAGTTGAGCTTGGTAGTTAGTTGTAGTTTGTGGAAGTTGAGCTTGGTAGCTAGTTGTAGTTTGTGGAAGTTGAGCTTGGTAGTTAGTTGTAGTTTGTGGAAGTTGAGCTTGGTAGCTAGTTGTAGTTTGTGGAAGTTGAGCTTGGTAGTTAGTTGTAGTTTGTGGAAGTTGAGCTTGGTAGTTAGTTGTAGTTTGTGGAAGTTGAGCTTGGTAGCTAGTTGAGCTTGGTAGTTAGTTGTAGTTTGTGGAAGTTGAGCTTGGTAGTTAGTTGTAGTTTGTGGAAGTTGAGCTTGGTAGTTGTAGTTTGTGGAAGTTGAGCTTGGTAGTTAGTTGTAGTTTGTGGAAGTTGAGCTTGGTAGTTGTAGTTTGTGGAAGTTGAGCTTGGTAGTTAGTTGTAGTTTGTGGAAGTTGAGCTTGGTAGTTAGTTGTAGTTTGTGGAAGTTGAGCTTGGTAGTTGTAGTTTGTGGAAGTTGAGCTTGGTAGTTAGTTGTAGTTTGTGGAAGTTGAGCTTGGTAGCTAGTTGTAGTTTGTGGAAGTTGAGCTTGGTAGTTAGTTGTAGTTTGTGGAAGTTGAGCTTGGTAGCTAGTTGTAGTTTGTGGAAGTTGAGCTTGGTAGTTAGTTGTAGTTTGTGGAAGTTGAGCTTGGTAGTTAGTTGTAGTTTGTGGAAGTTGAGCTTGGTAGCTAGTTGTAGTTTGTGGAAGTTGAGCTTGGTAGCTAGTTGTAGTTTGTGGAAGTTGAGCTTGGTAGCTAGTTGTAGTTTGTGGAAGTTGAGCTTGGTAGTTAGTTGTAGTTTGTGGAAGTTGAGCTTGGTAGTTAGTTGTAGTTTGTGGAAGTTGAGCTTGGTAGCTAGTTGTAGTTTGTGGAAGTTGAGCTTGGTAGTTAGTTGTAGTTTGTGGAAGTTGAGCTTGGTAGTTTGTTGTAGTTTGTGGAAGTTGAGCTTGATAGTTACAGTAGTTGTAGTTTGTGGAAGTTGAGCTTGGTAGTTAGTTGTAGTTTGTGGAAGTTGAGCTTGGTAGCTAGTTGTAGTTTGTGGAAGTTGAGCTTGGTAGCTAGTTGTAGTTTGTGGAAGTTGAGCTTGGTAGTTAGTTGTTTGTGGAAGTTGAGCTTGGTAGCTAGTTGTAGTTTGTGGAAGTTGAGCTTGATAGTTAGTTGTAGTTTGTGGAAGTTGAGCTTGGTAGCTAGTTGTAGTTTGTGGAAGTTGAGCTTGGTAGTTAGTTGTTGTTTGTGAAAGTTGAGCTTGTTGCTAGTTGTAGTTTGTGGAAGTTGAGCTTGGTAGTTAGTTGTAGTTTGTGGAAGTTGAGCTTGGTAGCTAGTTGTAGTTTGTGGAAGTTGAGCTTGATAGTTACAGTAGTTGTAGTTTTTGGAAGTTGAGCTTGGTAGTTAGTTGTAGCTTGTGGAAGTTGAGCTTGGTAGCTAGTTGTACTTTGTGGAAGTTGAGCTTGGTAGCTAGTTGTAGTTTGTGGAAGTTGAGCTTGGTAGCTAGTTGTAGTTTGTGGAAGTTGAGCTTGGTAGTTAGTTGTTTGTGGAAGTTGAGCTTGGTAGCTAGTTGTAGTTTGTGGAAGTTGAGCTTGGTAGTTAGTTGTAGTTTGTGGAAGTTGAGCTTGGTAGTTAGTTGTAGTTTGTGGAAGTTGAGCTTGGTAGCTAGTTGTAGTTTGTGGAAGTTGAGCTTGGTAGTTAGTTGTAGGTTGTGGAAGTTGAGCTTGATAGTTAGTTGTAGTTTGTGGAAGTTGAGCTTGGTAGTTAGTTGTAGTTTGTGGAAGTTGAGCTTGGTAGTTAGTTGTAGTTTGTGGAAGTTGAGCTTCGTAGTTAGTTGTTGTTTGTGGAAGTTGAGCTTGGTAGCTAGTTGTAGTTTGTGGAAGTTGAGCTTGGTAGTTAGTTGTAGTTTGTGGAAGTTGAGCTTGGTAGCTAGTTGTAGTTTGTGGAAGTTGAGCTTGGTAGTTAGTTGTAGTTTGTGGAAGTTGAGCTTGGTAGTTAGTTGTAGTTTGTGGAAGTTGAGCTTGGTAGTTAGTTGTAGTTTGTGGAAGTTGAGCTTGATAGTTACAGTAGTTATAGTTTGTGGAAGTTGAGCTTGGTAGTTAGTTGTAGTTTGTGGAAGTTGAGCTTGGTAGCTAGTTGTAGTTTGTGGAAGTTGAGCTTGGTAGCTAGTTGTAGTTTGTGGAAGTTGAGCTTGGTAGCTAGTTGTAGTTTGTGGAAGTTGAGCTTGGTAGTTAGTTGTTTGTGGAAGTTGAGCTTGGTAGCTAGTTGTAGTTTGTGGAAGTTGAGCTTGGTAGTTAGTTGTAGTTTGTGGAAGTTGAGCTTGGTAGTTAGTTGTAGTTTGTGGAAGTTGAGCTTGGTAGCTAGTTGTAGTTTGTGGAAGTTGAGCTTGGTAGTTAGTTGTAGGTTGTGGAAGTTGAGCTAGATAGTTAGTTGTAGTTTGTGGAAGTTGAGCTTGGTAGTTAGTTGTAGTTTGTGGAAGTTGAGCTTGGTAGTTAGTTGTTGTTTGTGGAAGTTGAGCTTGGTAGCTAGTTGTAGTTTGTGGAAGTTGAGCTTGGTAGTTAGTTGTAGTTTGTGGAAGTTGAGCTTGGTAGCTAGTTGTAGTTTGTGGAAGTTGAGCTTGGTAGTTAGTTGTAGTTTGTGGAAGTTGAGCTTGGTAGTTAGTTGTAGTTTGTGGAAGTTGAGCTTGGTAGTTAGTTGTAGTTTGTGGAAGTTGAGCTTGATAGTTACAGTAGTTATAGTTTGTGGAAGTTGAGCTTGGTAGTTAGTTGTAGTTTGTGGAAGTTGAGCTTGGTAGCTAGTTGTAGTTTGTGGAAGTTGAGCTTGGTAGCTAGTTGTAGTTTGTGGAAGTTGAGCTTGGTAGTTAGTTGTTTGTGGAAGTTGAGCTTGGTAGCTAGTTGTAGTTTGTGGAAGTTGAGCTTGGTAGTTAGTTGTAGTTTGTGGAAGTTGAGCTTGGTAGCTAGTTGTAGTTTGTGGAAGTTGAGCTTGGTAGTTAGTTGTAGTTTGTGGAAGTTGAGCTTGGTAGCTAGTTGTAGTTTGTGGAAGTTGAGCTTGGTAGTTAGTTGTAGTTTGTGGAAGTTGAGCTTGGTAGCTAGTTGTAGTTTGTGGAAGTTGAGCTTGATAGTTAGTTGTAGTTTGTGGAAGTTGAGCTTGGTAGTTAGTTGTAGTTTGTGGAAGTTGAGCTTGGTAGTTAGTTGTTGTTTGTGGAAGTTGAGCTTGGTAGCTAGTTGTAGTTTGTGGAAGTTGAGCTTGGTAGTTAGTTGTTGTTTGTGGAAGTTGAGCTTGGTAGCTAGTTGTAGTTTGTGGAAGTTGAGCTTGGTAGTTAGTTGTAGTTTGTGGAAGTTGAGCTTGGTATCTAGTTGTAGTTTGTGGAAGTTGAGCTTGGTAGTTAGTTGTAGTTTGTGGAAGTTGAGCTTGGTAGTTAGTTGTAGTTTGTGAAAGTTGAGCTTGATAGCTAGTTGTAGTTTGTGGAAGTTGAGCTTGGTAGTTAGTTGTAGTTTGTGGAAGTTGAGCTTGATAGTTACAGTAGTTGTAGTTTGTGGAAGTTGAGCTTGGTAGTTAGTTGTAGTTTGTGGAAGTTGAGCTTGGTAGCTAGTTGTAGTTTGTGGAAGTTGAGCTTGGTAGCTAGTTGTAGTTTGTGGAAGTTGAGCTTGGTAGTTAGTTGTAGTTTGTGGAAGTTGAGCTTGATAGTTACAGTAGTTGTAGTTTGTGGAAGTTGAGCTTGGTAGTTAGTTGTAGTTTGTGGAAGTTGAGCTTGGTAGCTAGTTGTAGTTTGTGGAAGTTGAGCTTGGTAGCTAGTTGTAGTTTGTGGATGTTGAGCTTGGTAGTTAGTTGTTTGTGGAAGTTGAGCTTGGTAGCTAGTTGTAGTTTGTGGAAGTTGAGCTTGGTAGTTAGTTGTAGTTTGTGGAAGTTGAGCTTGGTAGTTAGTTGTAGTTTGTGGAAGTTGAGCTTGGTAGTTAGTTGTAGTTTGTGGAAGTTGAGCTTGGTAGCTAGTTGTAGTTTGTGGAAGTTGAGCTTGGTAGTTAGTTGTAGTTTGTGGAAGTTGAACTTGATAGTTAGTTGTAGTTTGTGGAAGTTGAGCTTGGTAGTTAGTTGTAGTTTGTGGAAGTTGAGCTTGGTAGCTAGTTGTAGTTTGTGGAAGTTGAGCTTGGTAGCTAGTTGTAGTTTGTGGAAGTTGAGCTTGGTAGTTAGTTGTAGTTTGTGGAAGTTGAGCTTGGTAGCTAGTTGTAGTTTGTGGAAGTTGAGCTTGGTAGTTAGTTGTAGTTTGTGGAAGTTGAGCTTGGTAGTTAGTTGTAGTTTGTGGAAGTTGAGCTTGGTAGCTAGTTGTAGTTTGTGGAAGTTGAGCTTGGTAGTTAGTTGTAGTTTGTGGAAGTTGAGCTTGGTAGTTAGTTGTAGTTTGTGGAAGTTGAGCTTGATAGTTACAGTAGTTGTAGTTTGTGGAAGTTGAGCTTGGTAGTTAGTTGTAGTTTGTGGAAGTTGAGCTTGGTAGCTAGTTGTAGTTTGTGGAAGTTGAGCTTGGTAGCTAGTTGTAGTTTGTGGAAGTTGAGCTTGGTAGTTAGTTGTTTGTGGAAGTTGAGCTTGGTAGCTAGTTGTAGTTTGTGGAAGTTGAGCTTGATAGTTAGTTGTAGTTTGTGGAAGTTGAGCTTGGTAGTTAGTTGTAGTTTGTGGAAGTTGAGCTTGGTAGCTAGTTGTAGTTTGTGGAAGTTGAGCTTGGTAGTTAGTTGTAGTTTGTGGAAGTTGAGCTTGGTAGTTAGTTGTAGTTTGTGGAAGTTGAGCTTGATAGTTACAGTAGTTGTAGTTTGTGGAAGTTGAGCTTGGTAGTTAGTTGTAGTTTGTGGAAGTTGAGCTTGGTAGCTAGTTGTAGTTTGTGGAAGTTGAGCTTGGTAGTTAGTTGTAGTTTGTGGAAGTTGAGCTTGGTAGTTAGTTGTAGTTTGTGGAAGTTGAGCTTGATAGCTAGTTGTAGTTTGTGGAAGTTGAGCTTGGTAGTTAGTTGTAGTTTGTGGAAGTTGAGCTTGATAGTTACAGTAGTTGTAGTTTGTGGAAGTTGAGCTTGGTAGTTAGTTGTAGTTTGTGGAAGTTGAGCTTGGTAGCTAGTTGTAGTTTGTGGAAGTTGAGCTTGGTAGCTAGTTGTAGTTTGTGGAAGTTGAGCTTGGTAGCTAGTTGTAGTTTGTGGAAGTTGAGCTTGGTAGTTAGTTGTTTGTGGAAGTTGAGCTTGGTAGCTAGTTGTAGTTTGTGGAAGTTGAGCTTGGTAGTTAGTTGTTGTTTGTGGAAGTTGAGTTTGGTAGCTAGTTGTAGTTTGTGGAAGTTGAGCTTGGTAGTTAGTTGTAGTTTGTGGAAGTTGAGCTTGGTAGCTAGTTGTAGTTTGTGGAAGTTGAGCGTGGTAGTTAGTTGTAGTTTGTGGAAGTTGAGCTTGGTAGTTAGTTGTAGTTTGTGGAAGTTGAGCTTGGTAGTTAGTTGTAGTTTGTGGAAGTTGAGCTTGGTAGCTAGTTGTAGTTTGTGGAAGTTGAGCTTGGTAGTTAGTTGTAGGTTGTGGAAGTTGAGCTTGATAGTTAGTTGTAGTTTGTGGAAGTTGAGCTTGGTAGTTAGTTGTAGTTTGTGGAAGTTGAGCTTGGTAGTTAGTTGTAGTTTGTGGAAGTTGAGCTTCGTAGTTAGTTGTTGTTTGTGGAAGTTGAGCTTGGTAGCTAGTTGTAGTTTGTGGAAGTTGAGCTTGGTAGTTAGTTGTAGTTTGTGGAAGTTGAGCTTGATAGTTACAGTAGTTGTAGTTTGTGGAAGTTGAGCTTGGTAGTTAGTTGTAGTTTGTGGAAGTTGAGCTTGGTAGCTAGTTGTAGTTTGTGGAAGTTGAGCTTGGTAGCTAGTTGTAGTTTGTGGAAGTTGAGCTTGGTAGTTAGTTGTTTGTGGAAGTTGAGCTTGGTAGCTAGTTGTAGTTTGTGGAAGTTGAGCTTGATAGTTAGTTGTAGTTTGTGGAAGTTGAGCTTGGTAGTTAGTTGTAGTTTGTGGAAGTTGAGCTTGGTAGCTAGTTGTAGTTTGTGGAAGTTGAGCTTGGTAGTTAGTTGTAGTTTGTGGAAGTTGAGCTTGGTAGTTAGTTGTAGTTTGTGGAAGTTGAGCTTGATAGTTACAGTAGTTGTAGTTTGTGGAAGTTGAGCTTGGTAGTTAGTTGTAGTTTGTGGAAGTTGAGCTTGGTAGCTAGTTGTAGTTTGTGGAAGTTGAGCTTGGTAGTTAGTTGTAGTTTGTGGAAGTTGAGCTTGGTAGTTAGTTGTAGTTTGTGGAAGTTGAGCTTGATAGCTAGTTGTAGTTTGTGGAAGTTGAGCTTGGTAGTTAGTTGTAGTTTGTGGAAGTTGAGCTTGATAGTTACAGTAGTTGTAGTTTGTGGAAGTTGAGCTTGGTAGTTAGTTGTAGTTTGTGGAAGTTGAGCTTGGTAGCTAGTTGTAGTTTGTGGAAGTTGAGCTTGGTAGCTAGTTGTAGTTTGTGGAAGTTGAGCTTGGTAGCTAGTTGTAGTTTGTGGAAGTTGAGCTTGGTAGTTAGTTGTTTGTGGAAGTTGAGCTTGGTAGCTAGTTGTAGTTTGTGGAAGTTGAGCTTGGTAGTTAGTTGTTGTTTGTGGAAGTTGAGTTTGGTAGCTAGTTGTAGTTTGTGGAAGTTGAGCTTGGTAGTTAGTTGTAGTTTGTGGAAGTTGAGCTTGGTAGCTAGTTGTAGTTTGTGGAAGTTGAGCGTGGTAGTTAGTTGTAGTTTGTGGAAGTTGAGCTTGGTAGTTAGTTGTAGTTTGTGGAAGTTGAGCTTGGTAGTTAGTTGTAGTTTGTGGAAGTTGAGCTTGATAGTTACAGTAGTTATAGTTTGTGGAAGTTGAGCTTGGTAGTTAGTTGTAGTTTGTGGAAGTTGAGCTTGGTAGCTAGTTGTAGTTTGTGGAAGTTGAGCTTGGTAGCTAGTTGTAGTTTGTGGAAGTTGAGCTTGGTAGTTAGTTGTTTGTGGAAGTTGAGCTTGGTAGCTAGTTGTAGTTTGTGGAAGTTGAACTTGGTAGTTAGTTGTAGTTTGTGGAAGTTGAGCTTGGTAGTTAGTTGTAGTTTGTGGAAGTTGAGCTTGGTAGCTAGTTGTAGTTTATGGAAGTTGAGCTTGGTAGTTAGTTGTAGTTTGTGGAAGTTGAGCTTGGTAGCTAGTTGTAGTTTGTGGAAGTTGAGCTTGGTAGTTAGTTGTAGTTTGTGGAAGTTGAGCTTGGTAGCTAGTTGTAGTTTGTGGAAGTTGAGCTTGATAGTTAGTTGTAGTTTGTGGAAGTTGAGCTTGGTAGTTAGTTGTAGTTTGTGGAAGTTGAGCTTGGTAGTTAGTTGTTGTTTGTGGAAGTTGAGCTTGGTAGCTAGTTGTAGTTTGTGGAAGTTGAGCTTGGTAGTTAGTTGTAGTTTGTGGAAGTTGAGCTTGGTAGTTAGTTGTAGTTTGTGGAAGTTGAGCTTGGTAGCTAGTTGTAGTTTGTGGAAGTTGAGCTTGGTAGTTAGTTGTAGTTTGTGGAAGTTGAGCTTGGTAGCTAGTTGTAGTTTGTGGAAGTTGAGCTTGGTAGTTAGTTGTAGTTTGTGGAAGTTGAGCTTGGTAGCTAGTTGTAGTTTGTGGAAGTTGAGCTTGGTAGCTAGTTGTAGTTTGTGGAAGTTGAGCTTGGTAGTTAGTTGTAGTTTGTGGAAGTTGAGCTTGGTAGTTAGTTGTAGTTTGTGGAAGTTGAGCTTGATAGTTAGTTGTAGTTTGTGGAAGTTGAGCTTGGTAGTTAGTTGTAGTTTGTGGAAGTTGAGCTTGGTAGTTAGTTGTAGTTTGTGGAAGTTGAGCTTGGTAGTTAGTTGTGGTTTGTGGAAGTTGAGCTTGGTAGTTAGTTGTAGTTTGTGGAAGTTGAGCTTGATAGTTAGTTGTAGTTTGTGGAAGTTGAGCTTGGTAGTTAGTTGTTTGTGGAAGTTGAGCTTGGTAGTTAGTTGTAGTTTGTGGAAGTTGAGCTTGGTAGTTAGTTGTAGTTTGTGGAAGTTGAGCTTGGTAGCTAGTTGTAGTTTGTGGAAGTTGAGCTTGGTAGTTAGTTGTTTGTGGAAGTTGAGCTTGGTAGTTAGTTGTTTGTGGAAGTTGAGCTCGATAGATAGTTGTAGTTTGTGGAAGTTGAGCTTGGTAGTTAGTTGTAGTTTGTGGAAGTTGAGCTTGGTAGTTAGTTGTTGTTTGTGGAAGTTGAGCTTGGTAGCTAGTTGTAGTTTGTGGAAGTTGAGCTTGGTAGTTAGTTGTAGTTTGTGGAAGTTGAGCTTGGTAGCTAGTTGTAGTTTGTGGAAGTTGAGCTTGGTAGTTAGTTGTAGTTTGTGGAAGTTGAGCTTGGTAGTTAGTTGTAGTTTGTGGAAGTTGAGCTTGGTAGTTAGTTGTAGTTTGTGGAAGTTGAGCTTGATAGTTACAGTAGTTATAGTTTGTGGAAGTTGAGCTTGGTAGTTAGTTGTAGTTTGTGGAAGTTGAGCTTGGTAGCTAGTTGTAGTTTGTGGAAGTTGAGCTTGGTAGCTAGTTGTAGTTTGTGGAAGTTGAGCTTGGTAGCTAGTTGTAGTTTGTGGAAGTTGAGCTTGGTAGTTAGTTGTGGTTTGTGGAAGTTGAGCTTGGTAGTTAGTTGTAGTTTGTGGAAGTTGAGCTTGATAGTTAGTTGTAGTTTGTGGAAGTTGAGCTTGGTAGTTAGTTGTTTGTGGAAGTTGAGCTTGGTAGTTAGTTGTAGTTTGTGGAAGTTGAGCTTGGTAGTTAGTTGTAGTTTGTGGAAGTTGAGCTTGGTAGCTAGTTGTAGTTTGTGGAAGTTGAGCTTGGTAGTTAGTTGTTTGTGGAAGTTGAGCTTGGTAGTTAGTTGTTTGTGGAAGTTGAGCTCGATAGATAGTTGTAGTTTGTGGAAGTTGAGCTTGGTAGTTAGTTGTAGTTTGTGGAAGTTGAGCTTGGTAGTTAGTTGTTGTTTGTGGAAGTTGAGCTTGGTAGCTAGTTGTAGTTTGTGGAAGTTGAGCTTGGTAGTTAGTTGTAGTTTGTGGAAGTTGAGCTTGGTAGCTAGTTGTAGTTTGTGGAAGTTGAGCTTGGTAGTTAGTTGTAGTTTGTGGAAGTTGAGCTTGGTAGTTAGTTGTAGTTTGTGGAAGTTGAGCTTGGTAGTTAGTTGTAGTTTGTGGAAGTTGAGCTTGATAGTTACAGTAGTTATAGTTTGTGGAAGTTGAGCTTGGTAGTTAGTTGTAGTTTGTGGAAGTTGAGCTTGGTAGCTAGTTGTAGTTTGTGGAAGTTGAGCTTGGTAGCTAGTTGTAGTTTGTGGAAGTTGAGCTTGGTAGCTAGTTGTAGTTTGTGGAAGTTGAGCTTGGTAGTTAGTTGTTTGTGGAAGTTGAGCTTGGTAGCTAGTTGTAGTTTGTGGAAGTTGAGCTTGGTAGTTAGTTGTAGTTTGTGGAAGTTGAGCTTGGTAGTTAGTTGTAGTTTGTGGAAGTTGAGCTTGGTAGCTAGTTGTAGTTTGTGGAAGTTGAGCTTGGTAGTTAGTTGTAGGTTGTGGAAGTTGAGCTTGATAGTTAGTTGTAGTTTGTGGAAGTTGAGCTTGGTAGTTAGTTGTAGTTTGTGGAAGTTGAGCTTGGTAGTTAGTTGTTGTTTGTGGAAGTTGAGCTTGGTAGCTAGTTGTAGTTTGTGGAAGTTGAGCTTGGTAGTTAGTTGTAGTTTGTGGAAGTTGAGCTTGGTAGCTAGTTGTAGTTTGTGGAAGTTGAGCTTGGTAGTTAGTTGTAGTTTGTGGAAGTTGAGCTTGGTAGTTAGTTGTAGTTTGTGGAAGTTGAGCTTGGTAGTTAGTTGTAGTTTGTGGAAGTTGAGCTTGATAGTTACAGTAGTTATAGTTTGTGGAAGTTGAGCTTGGTAGTTAGTTGTAGTTTGTGGAAGTTGAGCTTGGTAGCTAGTTGTAGTTTGTGGAAGTTGAGCTTGGTAGCTAGTTGTAGTTTGTGGAAGTTGAGCTTGGTAGTTAGTTGTTTGTGGAAGTTGAGCTTGGTAGCTAGTTGTAGTTTGTGGAAGTTGAGCTTGGTAGTTAGTTGTAGTTTGTGGAAGTTGAGCTTGGTAGCTAGTTGTAGTTTGTGGAAGTTGAGCTTGGTAGTTAGTTGTAGTTTGTGGAAGTTGAGCTTGGTAGCTAGTTGTAGTTTGTGGAAGTTGAGCTTGGTAGTTAGTTGTAGTTTGTGGAAGTTGAGCTTGGTAGCTAGTTGTAGTTTGTGGAAGTTGAGCTTGATAGTTAGTTGTAGTTTGTGGAAGTTGAGCTTGGTAGTTAGTTGTAGTTTGTGGAAGTTGAGCTTGGTAGTTAGTTGTTGTTTGTGGAAGTTGAGCTTGGTAGCTAGTTGTAGTTTGTGGAAGTTGAGCTTGGTAGTTAGTTGTTGTTTGTGGAAGTTGAGCTTGGTAGCTAGTTGTAGTTTGTGGAAGTTGAGCTTGGTAGTTAGTTGTAGTTTGTGGAAGTTGAGCTTGGTATCTAGTTGTAGTTTGTGGAAGTTGAGCTTGGTAGTTAGTTGTAGTTTGTGGAAGTTGAGCTTGGTAGTTAGTTGTAGTTTGTGAAAGTTGAGCTTGATAGCTAGTTGTAGTTTGTGGAAGTTGAGCTTGGTAGTTAGTTGTAGTTTGTGGAAGTTGAGCTTGATAGTTACAGTAGTTGTAGTTTGTGGAAGTTGAGCTTGGTAGTTAGTTGTAGTTTGTGGAAGTTGAGCTTGGTAGCTAGTTGTAGTTTGTGGAAGTTGAGCTTGGTAGCTAGTTGTAGTTTGTGGAAGTTGAGCTTGGTAGTTAGTTGTAGTTTGTGGAAGTTGAGCTTGATAGTTACAGTAGTTGTAGTTTGTGGAAGTTGAGCTTGGTAGTTAGTTGTAGTTTGTGGAAGTTGAGCTTGGTAGCTAGTTGTAGTTTGTGGAAGTTGAGCTTGGTAGCTAGTTGTAGTTTGTGGAAGTTGAGCTTGGTAGTTAGTTGTTTGTGGAAGTTGAGCTTGGTAGCTAGTTGTAGTTTGTGGAAGTTGAGCTTGGTAGTTAGTTGTAGTTTGTGGAAGTTGAGCTTGGTAGTTAGTTGTAGTTTGTGGAAGTTGAGCTTGGTAGTTAGTTGTAGTTTGTGGAAGTTGAGCTTGGTAGCTAGTTGTAGTTTGTGGAAGTTGAGCTTGGTAGTTAGTTGTAGTTTGTGGAAGTTGAGCTTGATAGTTAGTTGTAGTTTGTGGAAGTTGAGCTTGGTAGTTAGTTGTAGTTTGTGGAAGTTGAGCTTGGTAGCTAGTTGTAGTTTGTGGAAGTTGAGCTTGGTAGCTAGTTGTAGTTTGTGGAAGTTGAGCTTGGTAGTTAGTTGTAGTTTGTGGAAGTTGAGCTTGGTAGCTAGTTGTAGTTTGTGGAAGTTGAGCTTGGTAGTTAGTTGTAGTTTGTGGAAGTTGAGCTTGGTAGTTAGTTGTAGTTTGTGGAAGTTGAGCTTGGTAGCTAGTTGTAGTTTGTGGAAGTTGAGCTTGGTAGTTAGTTGTAGTTTGTGGAAGTTGAGCTTGGTAGTTAGTTGTAGTTTGTGGAAGTTGAGCTTGATAGTTACAGTAGTTGTAGTTTGTGGAAGTTGAGCTTGGTAGTTAGTTGTAGTTTGTGGAAGTTGAGCTTGGTAGCTAGTTGTAGTTTGTGGAAGTTGAGCTTGGTAGCTAGTTGTAGTTTGTGGAAGTTGAGCTTGGTAGTTAGTTGTTTGTGGAAGTTGAGCTTGGTAGCTAGTTGTAGTTTGTGGAAGTTGAGCTTGATAGTTAGTTGTAGTTTGTGGAAGTTGAGCTTGGTAGTTAGTTGTAGTTTGTGGAAGTTGAGCTTGGTAGCTAGTTGTAGTTTGTGGAAGTTGAGCTTGGTAGTTAGTTGTAGTTTGTGGAAGTTGAGCTTGGTAGTTAGTTGTAGTTTGTGGAAGTTGAGCTTGATAGTTACAGTAGTTGTAGTTTGTGGAAGTTGAGCTTGGTAGTTAGTTGTAGTTTGGAAGTTGAGCTTGGTAGCTAGTTGTAGTTTGTGGAAGTTGAGCTTGGTAGTTAGTTGTAGTTTGTGGAAGTTGAGCTTGGTAGTTAGTTGTAGTTTGTGGAAGTTGAGCTTGATAGCTAGTTGTAGTTTGTGGAAGTTGAGCTTGGTAGTTAGTTGTAGTTTGTGGAAGCTGAGCTTGATAGTTACAGTAGTTGTAGTTTGTGGAAGTTGAGCTTGGTAGTTAGTTGTAGTTTGTGGAAGTTGAGCTTGGTAGCTAGTTGTAGTTTGTGGAAGTTGAGCTTGGTAGCTAGTTGTAGTTTGTGGAAGTTGAGCTTGGTAGTTAGTTGTTTGTGGAAGTTGAGCTTGGTAGCTAGTTGTAGTTTGTGGAAGTTGAGCTTGGTAGTTAGTTGTTGTTTGTGGAAGTTGAGTTTGGTAGCTGGTTGTAGTTTGTGGAAGTTGAGCTTGGTAGTTAGTTGTAGTTTGTGGAAGTTGAGCTTGGTAGCTAGTTGTAGTTTGTGGAAGTTGAGCGTGGTAGTTAGTTGTAGTTTGTGGAAGTTGAGCTTGATAGTTACAGTAGTTATAGTTTGTGGAAGTTGAGCTTGGTAGTTAGTTGTAGTTTGTGGAAGTTGAGCTTGGTAGCTAGTTGTAGTTTGTGGAAGTTGAGCTTGGTAGCTAGTTGTAGTTTGTGGAAGTTGAGCTTGGTAGTTAGTTGTTTGTGGAAGTTGAGCTTGGTAGCTAGTTGTAGTTTGTGGAAGTTGAACTTGGTAGTTAGTTGTAGTTTGTGGAAGTTGAGCTTGGTAGTTAGTTGTAGTTTGTGGAAGTTGAGCTTGGTAGCTAGTTGTAGTTTATGGAAGTTGAGCTTGGTAGTTAGTTGTAGTTTGTGGAAGTTGAGCTTGGTAGCTAGTTGTAGTTTGTGGAAGTTGAGCTTGGTAGTTAGTTGTAGTTTGTGGAAGTTGAGCTTGGTAGCTAGTTGTAGTTTGTGGAAGTTGAGCTTGATAGTTAGTTGTAGTTTGTGGAAGTTGAGCTTGGTAGTTAGTTGTAGTTTGTGGAAGTTGAGCTTGGTAGTTAGTTGTTGTTTGTGGAAGTTGAGCTTGGTAGCTAGTTGTAGTTTGTGGAAGTTGAGCTTGGTAGTTAGTTGTAGTTTGTGGAAGTTGAGCTTGGTAGTTAGTTGTAGTTTGTGGAAGTTGAGCTTGGTAGCTAGTTGTAGTTTGTGGAAGTTGAGCTTGGTAGTTAGTTGTAGTTTGTGGAAGTTGAGCTTGGTAGCTAGTTGTAGTTTGTGGAAGTTGAGCTTGGTAGTTAGTTGTAGTTTGTGGAAGTTGAGCTTGGTAGCTAGTTGTAGTTTGTGGAAGTTGAGCTTGGTAGCTAGTTGTAGTTTGTGGAAGTTGAGCTTGGTAGTTAGTTGTAGTTTGTGGAAGTTGAGCTTGGTAGTTAGTTGTAGTTTGTGGAAGTTGAGCTTGATAGTTAGTTGTAGTTTGTGGAAGTTGAGCTTGGTAGTTAGTTGTAGTTTGTGGAAGTTGAGCTTGGTAGTTAGTTGTAGTTTGTGGAAGTTGAGCTTGGTAGTTAGTTGTGGTTTGTGGAAGTTGAGCTTGGTAGTTAGTTGTAGTTTGTGGAAGTTGAGCTTGATAGTTAGTTGTAGTTTGTGGAAGTTGAGCTTGGTAGTTAGTTGTTTGTGGAAGTTGAGCTTGGTAGCTAGTTGTAGTTTGTGGAAGTTGAGCTTGGTAGTTAGTTGTAGTTTGTGGAAGTTGAGCTTGGTAGCTAGTTGTAGTTTGTGGAAGTTGAGCGTGGTAGTTAGTTGTAGTTTGTGGAAGTTGAGCTTGGTAGTTAGTTGTAGTTTGTGGAAGTTGAGCTTGGTAGTTAGTTGTAGTTTGTGGAAGTTGAGCTTGATAGTTACAGTAGTTATAGTTTGTGGAAGTTGAGCTTGGTAGTTAGTTGTAGTTTGTGGAAGTTGAGCTTGGTAGCTAGTTGTAGTTTGTGGAAGTTGAGCTTGGTAGCTAGTTGTAGTTTGTGGAAGTTGAGCTTGGTAGTTAGTTGTTTGTGGAAGTTGAGCTTGGTAGCTAGTTGTAGTTTGTGGAAGTTGAACTTGGTAGTTAGTTGTAGTTTGTGGAAGTTGAGCTTGGTAGTTAGTTGTAGTTTGTGGAAGTTGAGCTTGGTAGCTAGTTGTAGTTTATGGAAGTTGAGCTTGGTAGTTAGTTGTAGTTTGTGGAAGTTGAGCTTGGTAGCTAGTTGTAGTTTGTGGAAGTTGAGCTTGGTAGTTAGTTGTAGTTTGTGGAAGTTGAGCTTGGTAGCTAGTTGTAGTTTGTGGAAGTTGAGCTTGATAGTTAGTTGTAGTTTGTGGAAGTTGAGCTTGGTAGTTAGTTGTAGTTTGTGGAAGTTGAGCTTGGTAGTTAGTTGTTGTTTGTGGAAGTTGAGCTTGGTAGCTAGTTGTAGTTTGTGGAAGTTGAGCTTGGTAGTTAGTTGTAGTTTGTGGAAGTTGAGCTTGGTAGTTAGTTGTAGTTTGTGGAAGTTGAGCTTGGTAGCTAGTTGTAGTTTGTGGAAGTTGAGCTTGGTAGTTAGTTGTAGTTTGTGGAAGTTGAGCTTGGTAGCTAGTTGTAGTTTGTGGAAGTTGAGCTTGGTAGTTAGTTGTAGTTTGTGGAAGTTGAGCTTGGTAGCTAGTTGTAGTTTGTGGAAGTTGAGCTTGGTAGCTAGTTGTAGTTTGTGGAAGTTGAGCTTGGTAGTTAGTTGTAGTTTGTGGAAGTTGAGCTTGGTAGTTAGTTGTAGTTTGTGGAAGTTGAGCTTGATAGTTAGTTGTAGTTTGTGGAAGTTGAGCTTGGTAGTTAGTTGTAGTTTGTGGAAGTTGAGCTTGGTAGTTAGTTGTAGTTTGTGGAAGTTGAGCTTGGTAGTTAGTTGTGGTTTGTGGAAGTTGAGCTTGGTAGTTAGTTGTAGTTTGTGGAAGTTGAGCTTGATAGTTAGTTGTAGTTTGTGGAAGTTGAGCTTGGTAGTTAGTTGTTTGTGGAAGTTGAGCTTGGTAGTTAGTTGTAGTTTGTGGAAGTTGAGCTTGGTAGTTAGTTGTAGTTTGTGGAAGTTGAGCTTGGTAGCTAGTTGTAGTTTGTGGAAGTTGAGCTTGGTAGTTAGTTGTTTGTGGAAGTTGAGCTTGGTAGTTAGTTGTTTGTGGAAGTTGAGCTCGATAGATAGTTGTAGTTTGTGGAAGTTGAGCTTGGTAGTTAGTTGTAGTTTGTGGAAGTTGAGCTTGGTAGTTAGTTGTTGTTTGTGGAAGTTGAGCTTGGTAGCTAGTTGTAGTTTGTGGAAGTTGAGCTTGGTAGTTAGTTGTAGTTTGTGGAAGTTGAGCTTGGTAGCTAGTTGTAGTTTGTGGAAGTTGAGCTTGGTAGTTAGTTGTAGTTTGTGGAAGTTGAGCTTGGTAGTTAGTTGTAGTTTGTGGAAGTTGAGCTTGGTAGTTAGTTGTAGTTTGTGGAAGTTGAGCTTGATAGTTACAGTAGTTATAGTTTGTGGAAGTTGAGCTTGGTAGTTAGTTGTAGTTTGTGGAAGTTGAGCTTGGTAGCTAGTTGTAGTTTGTGGAAGTTGAGCTTGGTAGCTAGTTGTAGTTTGTGGAAGTTGAGCTTGGTAGCTAGTTGTAGTTTGTGGAAGTTGAGCTTGGTAGTTAGTTGTGGTTTGTGGAAGTTGAGCTTGGTAGTTAGTTGTAGTTTGTGGAAGTTGAGCTTGATAGTTAGTTGTAGTTTGTGGAAGTTGAGCTTGGTAGTTAGTTGTTTGTGGAAGTTGAGCTTGGTAGTTAGTTGTAGTTTGTGGAAGTTGAGCTTGGTAGTTAGTTGTAGTTTGTGGAAGTTGAGCTTGGTAGCTAGTTGTAGTTTGTGGAAGTTGAGCTTGGTAGTTAGTTGTTTGTGGAAGTTGAGCTTGGTAGTTAGTTGTTTGTGGAAGTTGAGCTCGATAGATAGTTGTAGTTTGTGGAAGTTGAGCTTGGTAGTTAGTTGTAGTTTGTGGAAGTTGAGCTTGGTAGTTAGTTGTTGTTTGTGGAAGTTGAGCTTGGTAGCTAGTTGTAGTTTGTGGAAGTTGAGCTTGGTAGTTAGTTGTAGTTTGTGGAAGTTGAGCTTGGTAGCTAGTTGTAGTTTGTGGAAGTTGAGCTTGGTAGTTAGTTGTAGTTTGTGGAAGTTGAGCTTGGTAGTTAGTTGTAGTTTGTGGAAGTTGAGCTTGGTAGTTAGTTGTAGTTTGTGGAAGTTGAGCTTGATAGTTACAGTAGTTATAGTTTGTGGAAGTTGAGCTTGGTAGTTAGTTGTAGTTTGTGGAAGTTGAGCTTGGTAGCTAGTTGTAGTTTGTGGAAGTTGAGCTTGGTAGCTAGTTGTAGTTTGTGGAAGTTGAGCTTGGTAGCTAGTTGTAGTTTGTGGAAGTTGAGCTTGGTAGTTAGTTGTTTGTGGAAGTTGAGCTTGGTAGCTAGTTGTAGTTTGTGGAAGTTGAGCTTGGTAGTTAGTTGTAGTTTGTGGAAGTTGAGCTTGGTAGTTAGTTGTAGTTTGTGGAAGTTGAGCTTGGTAGCTAGTTGTAGTTTGTGGAAGTTGAGCTTGGTAGTTAGTTGTAGGTTGTGGAAGTTGAGCTTGATAGTTAGTTGTAGTTTGTGGAAGTTGAGCTTGGTAGTTAGTTGTAGTTTGTGGAAGTTGAGCTTGGTAGTTAGTTGTTGTTTGTGGAAGTTGAGCTTGGTAGCTAGTTGTAGTTTGTGGAAGTTGAGCTTGGTAGTTAGTTGTAGTTTGTGGAAGTTGAGCTTGGTAGCTAGTTGTAGTTTGTGGAAGTTGAGCTTGGTAGTTAGTTGTAGTTTGTGGAAGTTGAGCTTGGTAGTTAGTTGTAGTTTGTGGAAGTTGAGCTTGGTAGTTAGTTGTAGTTTGTGGAAGTTGAGCTTGATAGTTACAGTAGTTATAGTTTGTGGAAGTTGAGCTTGGTAGTTAGTTGTAGTTTGTGGAAGTTGAGCTTGGTAGCTAGTTGTAGTTTGTGGAAGTTGAGCTTGGTAGCTAGTTGTAGTTTGTGGAAGTTGAGCTTGGTAGTTAGTTGTTTGTGGAAGTTGAGCTTGGTAGCTAGTTGTAGTTTGTGGAAGTTGAGCTTGGTAGTTAGTTGTAGTTTGTGGAAGTTGAGCTTGGTAGCTAGTTGTAGTTTGTGGAAGTTGAGCTTGGTAGTTAGTTGTAGTTTGTGGAAGTTGAGCTTGGTAGCTAGTTGTAGTTTGTGGAAGTTGAGCTTGGTAGTTAGTTGTAGTTTGTGGAAGTTGAGCTTGGTAGCTAGTTGTAGTTTGTGGAAGTTGAGCTTGATAGTTAGTTGTAGTTTGTGGAAGTTGAGCTTGGTAGTTAGTTGTAGTTTGTGGAAGTTGAGCTTGGTAGTTAGTTGTTGTTTGTGGAAGTTGAGCTTGGTAGCTAGTTGTAGTTTGTGGAAGTTGAGCTTGGTAGTTAGTTGTTGTTTGTGGAAGTTGAGCTTGGTAGCTAGTTGTAGTTTGTGGAAGTTGAGCTTGGTAGTTAGTTGTAGTTTGTGGAAGTTGAGCTTGGTATCTAGTTGTAGTTTGTGGAAGTTGAGCTTGGTAGTTAGTTGTAGTTTGTGGAAGTTGAGCTTGGTAGTTAGTTGTAGTTTGTGAAAGTTGAGCTTGATAGCTAGTTGTAGTTTGTGGAAGTTGAGCTTGGTAGTTAGTTGTAGTTTGTGGAAGTTGAGCTTGATAGTTACAGTAGTTGTAGTTTGTGGAAGTTGAGCTTGGTAGTTAGTTGTAGTTTGTGGAAGTTGAGCTTGGTAGCTAGTTGTAGTTTGTGGAAGTTGAGCTTGGTAGCTAGTTGTAGTTTGTGGAAGTTGAGCTTGGTAGTTAGTTGTAGTTTGTGGAAGTTGAGCTTGATAGTTACAGTAGTTGTAGTTTGTGGAAGTTGAGCTTGGTAGTTAGTTGTAGTTTGTGGAAGTTGAGCTTGGTAGCTAGTTGTAGTTTGTGGAAGTTGAGCTTGGTAGCTAGTTGTAGTTTGTGGAAGTTGAGCTTGGTAGTTAGTTGTTTGTGGAAGTTGAGCTTGGTAGCTAGTTGTAGTTTGTGGAAGTTGAGCTTGGTAGTTAGTTGTAGTTTGTGGAAGTTGAGCTTGGTAGTTAGTTGTAGTTTGTGGAAGTTGAGCTTGGTAGTTAGTTGTAGTTTGTGGAAGTTGAGCTTGGTAGCTAGTTGTAGTTTGTGGAAGTTGAGCTTGGTAGTTAGTTGTAGTTTGTGGAAGTTGAGCTTGATAGTTAGTTGTAGTTTGTGGAAGTTGAGCTTGGTAGTTAGTTGTAGTTTGTGGAAGTTGAGCTTGGTAGCTAGTTGTAGTTTGTGGAAGTTGAGCTTGGTAGCTAGTTGTAGTTTGTGGAAGTTGAGCTTGGTAGTTAGTTGTAGTTTGTGGAAGTTGAGCTTGGTAGCTAGTTGTAGTTTGTGGAAGTTGAGCTTGGTAGTTAGTTGTAGTTTGTGGAAGTTGAGCTTGGTAGTTAGTTGTAGTTTGTGGAAGTTGAGCTTGGTAGCTAGTTGTAGTTTGTGGAAGTTGAGCTTGGTAGTTAGTTGTAGTTTGTGGAAGTTGAGCTTGGTAGTTAGTTGTAGTTTGTGGAAGTTGAGCTTGATAGTTACAGTAGTTGTAGTTTGTGGAAGTTGAGCTTGGTAGTTAGTTGTAGTTTGTGGAAGTTGAGCTTGGTAGCTAGTTGTAGTTTGTGGAAGTTGAGCTTGGTAGCTAGTTGTAGTTTGTGGAAGTTGAGCTTGGTAGTTAGTTGTTTGTGGAAGTTGAGCTTGGTAGCTAGTTGTAGTTTGTGGAAGTTGAGCTTGATAGTTAGTTGTAGTTTGTGGAAGTTGAGCTTGGTAGTTAGTTGTAGTTTGTGGAAGTTGAGCTTGGTAGCTAGTTGTAGTTTGTGGAAGTTGAGCTTGGTAGTTAGTTGTAGTTTGTGGAAGTTGAGCTTGGTAGTTAGTTGTAGTTTGTGGAAGTTGAGCTTGATAGTTACAGTAGTTGTAGTTTGTGGAAGTTGAGCTTGGTAGTTAGTTGTAGTTTGGAAGTTGAGCTTGGTAGCTAGTTGTAGTTTGTGGAAGTTGAGCTTGGTAGTTAGTTGTAGTTTGTGGAAGTTGAGCTTGGTAGTTAGTTGTAGTTTGTGGAAGTTGAGCTTGATAGCTAGTTGTAGTTTGTGGAAGTTGAGCTTGGTAGTTAGTTGTAGTTTGTGGAAGTTGAGCTTGATAGTTACAGTAGTTGTAGTTTGTGGAAGTTGAGCTTGGTAGTTAGTTGTAGTTTGTGGAAGTTGAGCTTGGTAGCTAGTTGTAGTTTGTGGAAGTTGAGCTTGGTAGCTAGTTGTAGTTTGTGGAAGTTGAGCTTGGTAGTTAGTTGTTTGTGGAAGTTGAGCTTGGTAGCTAGTTGTAGTTTGTGGAAGTTGAGCTTGGTAGTTAGTTGTTGTTTGTGGAAGTTGAGTTTGGTAGCTAGTTGTAGTTTGTGGAAGTTGAGCTTGGTAGTTAGTTGTAGTTTGTGGAAGTTGAGCTTGGTAGCTAGTTGTAGTTTGTGGAAGTTGAGCGTGGTAGTTAGTTGTAGTTTGTGGAAGTTGAGCTTGATAGTTACAGTAGTTATAGTTTGTGGAAGTTGAGCTTGGTAGTTAGTTGTAGTTTGTGGAAGTTGAGCTTGGTAGCTAGTTGTAGTTTGTGGAAGTTGAGCTTGGTAGCTAGTTGTAGTTTGTGGAAGTTGAGCTTGGTAGTTAGTTGTTTGTGGAAGTTGAGCTTGGTAGCTAGTTGTAGTTTGTGGAAGTTGAACTTGGTAGTTAGTTGTAGTTTGTGGAAGTTGAGCTTGGTAGTTAGTTGTAGTTTGTGGAAGTTGAGCTTGGTAGCTAGTTGTAGTTTATGGAAGTTGAGCTTGGTAGTTAGTTGTAGTTTGTGGAAGTTGAGCTTGGTAGCTAGTTGTAGTTTGTGGAAGTTGAGCTTGGTAGTTAGTTGTAGTTTGTGGAAGTTGAGCTTGGTAGCTAGTTGTAGTTTGTGGAAGTTGAGCTTGATAGTTAGTTGTAGTTTGTGGAAGTTGAGCTTGGTAGTTAGTTGTAGTTTGTGGAAGTTGAGCTTGGTAGTTAGTTGTTGTTTGTGGAAGTTGAGCTTGGTAGCTAGTTGTAGTTTGTGGAAGTTGAGCTTGGTAGTTAGTTGTAGTTTGTGGAAGTTGAGCTTGGTAGTTAGTTGTAGTTTGTGGAAGTTGAGCTTGGTAGCTAGTTGTAGTTTGTGGAAGTTGAGCTTGGTAGTTAGTTGTAGTTTGTGGAAGTTGAGCTTGGTAGCTAGTTGTAGTTTGTGGAAGTTGAGCTTGGTAGTTAGTTGTAGTTTGTGGAAGTTGAGCTTGGTAGCTAGTTGTAGTTTGTGGAAGTTGAGCTTGGTAGCTAGTTGTAGTTTGTGGAAGTTGAGCTTGGTAGTTAGTTGTAGTTTGTGGAAGTTGAGCTTGGTAGTTAGTTGTAGTTTGTGGAAGTTGAGCTTGATAGTTAGTTGTAGTTTGTGGAAGTTGAGCTTGGTAGTTAGTTGTAGTTTGTGGAAGTTGAGCTTGGTAGTTAGTTGTAGTTTGTGGAAGTTGAGCTTGGTAGTTAGTTGTGGTTTGTGGAAGTTGAGCTTGGTAGTTAGTTGTAGTTTGTGGAAGTTGAGCTTGATAGTTAGTTGTAGTTTGTGGAAGTTGAGCTTGGTAGTTAGTTGTTTGTGGAAGTTGAGCTTGGTAGTTAGTTGTAGTTTGTGGCAGTTGAGCTTGGTAGTTAGTTGTTTGTGGAAGTTGAGCTTGGTAGTTAGTTGTAGTTTGTGGAAGTTGAGCTTGGTAGTTAGTTGTAGTTTGTGGAAGTTGAGCTTGGTAGCTAGTTGTAGTTTGTGGAAGTTGAGCTTGGTAGTTAGTTGTTTGTGGAAGTTGAGCTTGGTAGTTAGTTGTTTGTGGAAGTTGAGCTCGATAGATAGTTGTAGTTTGTGGAAGTTGAGCTTGGTAGTTAGTTGTAGTTTGTGGAAGTTGAGCTTGGTAGCTAGTTGTAGTTTGTGGAAGTTGAGCTTGGTAGCTAGTTGTAGTTTGTGGAAGTTGAGCTTGGTAGCTAGTTGTAGTTTGTGGAAGTTGAGCTTGGTAGTTAGTTGTAGTTTGTGGAAGTTGAGCTTGGTAGTTAGTTGTAGTTTGTGGAAGTTGAGCTTGGTAGTTAGTTGTAGTTTGTGGAAGTTGAGCTTGGTAGTTAGTTGTAGTTTGTGGAAGTTGAGCTTGATAGTTAGTTGTAGTTTGTGGAAGTTGAGCTTGGTAGTTAGTTGTAGTTTGTGGAAGTTGAGCTTGGTAGTTAGTTGTAGTTTGTGGAAGTTGAGCTTGGTAGCTAGTTGTAGTTTGTGGAAGTTGAGCTTGGTAGCTAGTTGTAGTTTGTGGAAGTTGAGCTTGGTAGTTAGTTGTTTGTGGAAGTTGAGCTTGGTAGTTAGTTGTAGTTTGTGGAAGTTGAGCTTGGTAGCTAGTTGTAGTTTGTGGAAGTTGAGCTTGGTAGTTAGTTGTAGTTTGTGGAAGTTGAGCTTGGTAGTTAGTTGTAGTTTGTGGAAGTTGAGCTTGGTAGCTAGTTGTAGTTTGTGGAAGTTGAGCTTGGTAGTTAGTTGTTTGTGGAAGTTGAGCTTGGTAGTTAGTTGTAGTTTGTGGAAGTTGAGCTTGATAGTTAGTTGTAGTTTGTGGAAGTTGAGCTTGGTAGTTAGTTGTAGTTTGTGGAAGTTGAGCTTGGTAGTTAGTTGTAGTTTGTGGAAGTTGAGCTTGGTAGCTAGTTGTAGTTTGTCGAAGTTGAGCTTGGTAGTTAGTTGTAGTTTGTGGAAGTTGAGCTTGGTAGTTAGTTGTAGTTTGTGGAGGTTGAGCTTTGTAGTTAGTTGTAGTTTGTGGAAGTTGAGATTTGTAGTTAGTTGTTTGTGGAAGTTGAGCTTGGTAGTTAGTTGTTTGTGGAAGTTGAGCTTGGTAGTTACAGTAGTTTGTGGAAGTTGAGCTTGGTAGCTAGTTGTAGTTTGTGGAAGTTGAGCTTGGTAGTTAGTTGTAGTTTGTGGAAGTTGAGCTTGGTAGTTAGTTGTAGTTTGTGGAAGTTGAGCTTGGTAGCTAGTTGTAGTTTGTGGAAGTTGAGCTTGGTAGTTAGTTGTAGTTTGTGGAAGTTGAGCTTGGTAGTTAGTTGTAGTTTGTGGAGGTTGAGCTTTGTAGTTAGTTGTAGTTTGTGGAAGTTGCGATTTGTAGTTAGTTGTTTGTGGAAGTTGAGCTTGGTAGTTAGTTGTTTGTGGAAGTTGAGCTTGGTAGTTACAGTAGTTTGTGGAAGTTGAGCTTGGTAGCTAGTTGTAGTTTGTGGAAGTTGAGCTTGGTAGCTAGTTGTAGTTTGTGGAAGTTGAGCTTTGTAGTTAGTTGTTTGTGGAAGTTGAGCTTGGTAGTTAGTTGTTTGTGGAAGTTGAGCTTGGTAGTTACAGTAGTTTGTGGAAGTTGAGCTTGGTAGCTAATTGTAGTTTGTGGAAGTATGGAAATTACATTTTGAATATGCTTTTGCATGATATACATCTTCTGGTGGGGAGGGGGGGGGTGCCTGTATGGCAGTGGTCGGCAATAGGCCTGCCAGCAATAATACCTGGCCCATCAGATTTCTATTTTTTTTATACATCAGACGACTATAGTCTACGCTATATATTTAAGCTATAATGTCCAACAGAGAAACTACCACCACCTAAAGAATGCTTATTATACTTTGTTTTATCCATGTTGAGAGTGAATAACGGGTAGGCAGCGAGGTGCAATGTAGCGCTTGCTCAACATGAATAAAGTCGGTGGACAGCGCCTGGTGCTGAAATACTGTAGCAAACAAGCAGCGCGGTATCAAATTAAAACACCAGTTAAAGTCATTCAAACTTTATCTTTACTTATATATGACTGTGACGGCACCACACATGTGAACAGTAATTGCTATTAAACGTTAAATCGGAGCAAAAAAAGCTGAATCCACTTCAAGAAGATCCGCTACGGGGCGCCCTCGTGGCGCATACCATAGTGCCTCGCGCACCTACGCGGCCGACCCGGGTTCGATCCCAGCTCCCGTCGTTATTTGTCGCATGTCCTCCCCACCTCTCCTCCCGTTCGCCCATAAAGCTGTAAAAATGCTAAGGTATAGGTATAACTCACTTGTTTTTATTGCCGTTCTGAGGCCAAACATCCTGGTCGTGTGGTGATTGTTTATTTTGTTTTAAAAAATCTATTATTGTAGTTTTTATGACAGTGTGTGTCTACTGTATTTTGTATTTTCTTTTAGTATTTCTGTTTTTATATTGTACAGTACTTTGGTACAACTTCGGTTGATTTTAAATGTGCTTCATAAATAAAGTTGACCTTGACCTTGACCTATAAGAATAACAACGAGACATTCATTAACTAAATAAAAAATACAATTTGACGTTTAACCCTCTAAAGCCGGGCGCAACACTATCTTGGATCCGTTTGTGATAAAGACTCGGTTTATTGTATCGTAATCGGGAGATTGTTGCCCGCTGGCAGTGCGTGGAAGTACAGTGAAGCATAGAGTCTTGAAACATCTAGATTGGTTGTTTTCTCTGAGCTGCATGGTAACCATGGTAACAGTGACCAGACGTGAAGCTTGCTGTCTCTTCTGTCTCCTCTAGCTCTCTCAGGGGGAGGTCCAGAGGGCGTGTGCCCAGGCCACGGCAGAGCGGGGGGGGGGCAGCTGCCAGCCGGCGTGCCAGTGTAGAGCCTACCCACCACTGCCACCGCCACCCCCGCCCCCTCCACCCCCCAAGCTGCTGATCTTCACTGGTGAGTATAGGCAGATCCCATCACCCCCCCCCCCACCTGGGGTAGGGGTCGCTTATCGTACCGTATTGAGATCATGTTGTTGTGAAATTATGAAATTGTATGGTATAGTACTTGGTATGGTACTTGGTATAGTACTTGGTATGGTACTTGGTATGGTACTTGGTATGGTACTTGGTATGGTACTTGGTATGGTACTTGGTATAGTACTTGGTATAGTACTTGGTATAGTACTTGGTATGGTACTTGGTATGGTACTTGGTATGGTAGGGGAGAACGGGGATGGTTGTCACACAGGTAGGTTGTCACATTAATTATATTTCACAACCAAAAGGCGCTTTCTCCCATATCTTGGTACGGAAATGTCCAGAATTGGGATCAGAGCTCACCTACATAGTCTGCTTTGGAGTAAGACAGCTGAACTTTAGGTCAGAGGACTTTTTGTGTTTTCTTTTCTTTTTTTTTCACTTGTTCTCCACCTATTTTCTGTATTTTCCTCCCATCCCAATTTAGTCGTTATGCCAATTCCCCCCTCCCCTACCGGGTCGTTGCGCGCATGTGCCCCCCACTGGTCGGTCTATCACATGCTTCCTCTGATACATAGGAGACAGCCAGCAGCCTCTTTTCACCTGACAGCGAGGACTCTCATTGGCGAGGTGTAACGCGTGGGAGGTCACACTACCTCACCCAGATCCTTCCCCCGCTGTGCAGGCGCCCTGACCGACCTGTAGGAGTCGCTGTTTTACAACGACCAAATTACCACCCACCGGCTTCCCTCCAGCTGACTCTGCCAATTGTGCCAGTATGACGACCGGCCAAGCGGGAGGCACCGCTGACAGCCGGATTCGATACCAGTGTCTCTTGCGGTGGTGGGCAGACGTTTAGTCCGCTGCGCCACCCGGCCGCTGGACTTTTTGTGTTTTTCATGTGGAATTGTAAATATTCAGCTCCTCAGTATTTTTCTTCTAGGCTTTTTACATAATTGGTTTATAATGAAACAATTGTTACCCTTAAAAAGTGTGAAGGGAAAGCTATAGTTTAGATTGTTGTTGGCTAACTAGCACATTTTTAGATGGTTGTTAGCCTTGATGCTAGCAAGACATTCCAGTTGGGGTTGGTCGTCACATTTTCTTTGGGGTTGGTTGTCACATGTGACCAGCACATGACAGTGCTTTAATGAGCACAACATGGACCGTTTCTTCACCAACTTGGAGGTGATGGATGAGCTGAGGACAGACCTAGCAGAGTCCAATGCACCCCAGCCCACCTGCCAAGCCTAGTACATCCCAGCCTATACCACCTGCCCAGCCTAGTACATCCCAGCCTAGACCACCTACCAGGCCTAGTACATCCCAGCCTAGCCCACCTGCCAAGCCTAGTACATCCCAGCATAGACCACCTGCCAAGCCTAGTACATCCCAGCCTAGACCACCTGCCAAGCCTAGTACATCCCAGCATAGACCACCTGCCAAGCCTAGTACATCCCAGCCTAGACCACCTGCCAAGCCTAGTACATCCCAGCCTAGACCACCTGCCAAGCCTAGTACATCCCAGCCTAGACCACCTGCCAAGCCTAGTACATCCCAGCCTAGACCACCTGCCAAGCCTAGTACATCCCAGCATAGACCACCTGCCAAGCCTAGTACATCCCAGCCTAGACCACCTGCCAAGCCTAGTACATCCCAGCCTAGACCACCTGCCAAGCCTAGTACATCCCAGCCTAGACCACCTGCCAAGCCTAGTACATCCCAGCCTAGACCACCTGCCAAGCCTAGTACATCCCAGCCTAGACCACCTGCCAAGCCTAGTACATCCCAGCCTAGACCACCTGCCAAGCCTAGTACATCCCAGCCTAGACCACCCGCCAAGCCTAGTACATCCCAGCCTAGACCACCTGCCAAGCCTAGTACATCCCAGCCTAGACCACCTGCCAAGCCTAGTACATCCCAGCCTAGACCACCTGCCAAGCCTAGTACATCCCAGCCTAGACCACCTGCCAAGCCTAGTACATCCCAGCCTAGACCACCTGCCAAGCCTAGTACATCCCAGCCTAGACCACCTGCCAAGCCTAGTACATCCCAGCCTAGACCACCTGCCAAGCCTAGTACATCCCAGCCTAGACCACCTGCCAAGCCTAGTACATCCCAGCCTAGACCACCCGCCAAGCCTAGTACATCCCAGCCTAGACCACCTGCCAAGCCTAGTACATCCCAGCCTAGACCACCTGCCAAGCCTAGTACATCCCAGCCTAGACCACCTGCCAAGCCTAGTACATCCCAGCCTAGACCACCTGCCAAGCCTAGTACATCCCAGCCTAGACCACCTGCCAAGCCTAGTACATCCCAGCCTAGACCACCTGCCAAGCCTAGTACATCCCAGCCTAGACCACCTGCCAAGCCTAGTACATCCCAGCCTAGACCACCTGCCAAGCCTAGTACATCCCAGCCTAGACCACCTGCCGGTTTATTTCCATTGTGGTCCTCAAAGGGAGGGGGGGGGACAAGATGACGATACAAAGACAATACAGTTACTGACAAAATTATACAAAAATAATATCAAAAAACAAATAAAAGGGGGACAAAAATAAATAAAAATGAGTGACATGGGTTCATCGGTCCATACATTGTTTATTTACATTTCAATTTCTTTTCTTGTTTCTTTTTCATTCTTCTGTGATGTCGTTTCCTTTCTTCCTATATTCCTCCCACTTTTCCCATTTTGACTCCAATTTCTCCTCTTGTAGCCTCAGCATATGTGTGATTCTCTCCATTTCCTGTATCCTCTCTATTATCTCTATCCATTGTTCCTTCGTCTGTGCTTCTACCCTGTACCACAGTTTAGTCAAAGCTTTCTTGGCTGCTACTAATAGTATCTTAATCAGATATTTGTCTTCTCCCTGAATTTCTTTCTGTGTTAATTTCCCTAGGTATAGTACTTGACCTGTCTGGGGTATTTCCATATCCTACTATTCCATTTATTATCCCTCCTATCTCCTCCCAGTAGTTTCTTATTTTCGGACATTCCCAGAATATGTGTGTGTGGTTCGCTACTTCTTGCCCACATTTTCTCCAACATGGCTTTTGTGTTTGCATGTAATTGCCCTGTATTTCTGGTGTTATAAAGAATCTAATTATGTTTTTCCACCCAACTCCCTCCATATCCTTGATCCTGTGGTTGATTGTTGTATCTTACATGTGTTATACCATTCCTCCTCTGTTATCTCTATTTCAAATTCTTTCTCCCACTTTTCTTTTATATACAAGGTTGTAATTTCCTTACTGTCCATTATTGCCTGATGTAACTGAGGGGTTACAAAACCCTGACTGTATTAAAGATTGTGATAGATTAAACCACTGCTAGTTATGTACTTTAATTACTGGCCAGACAGTACATCAAATATAGATGGTGAACACCCACAAGAACACGGCATTGACACAGAAATAGTATTTGAGGGTAATTTATTATTATTAGGCAACGTTAGGTTACAGAATGAGAATTAGGGTCGCGCTTGTATGGCGAAGAATATACGTAAAGTCAGTCAAGAGCATAAGTCACTAAGAATAACAGGAATCCTACGATGGGTCTAAGTTGACGCCACCTGTTGTATAGTAGCTACTATATAGGGCAACACTGGTACCGACTGGAGACAATGGGTTCCCTCCGGGGTGTAAGGCCTGGAGGGTAGAGGAATGTTCGGGTACTCCGTCTGATTCAATGAGGAATAAAGAGACTCCAGGTACAGGAGTCGGTCCTTGTAAACTCCCTTGATCAGCAGCAAAGCAATAATTGTAATCCAAATGCCCGACAGCATTGATGACAGCTAGCCAGCCCCGTCCACGAGGCAGGCCCGAGTTGTAATCCTCACGAGGTTGAATCCCAAACGATAGTGGAAATCAACGATGCTCTTCTCCGGTAGTCACGTCCCAAATCAATATAATCCAACCAGGAATGGTTCTGCAATCGCCGACGCCGATTCTCCTGTGTACATGTCCAACGGTTCTCCGCCTAGGACTCCTCGGGTGTGGGCGACGTATTTAGGCCACACAGCCTGGTTAAGTACACTAGCTAAAGACACGACGAACCGCTGGGTAATGCTACACACGAAAGAACTGTGGCCGCACGATATACAATAAATGATCGACTATTTACTTCACATTAGATTAAGTCGAACTCAACGTTACTTCATTAAACTCTGACACTTTTACCATTCTATTCGCACACGGTTCTCAATGCTCTGTTTAGACGCAAGGTTGCTCACTTCACTGTTTCACCGAACTTGATGAACAGCTACTTAGACGAACTGCATGAACTACTGCTGTTTACACCTGCGCCGTATTTATACTTAAGTGAATATCTAGTCCCAACCTCAGTCCTTGTCTCGTATTACTACGCTGACTCCGGGCATGTTCTGACATGCCTGCAGTTGTCTTTGAACTTGCCGTTGGGGGCTTGCGCGCTGGCGCCTGGGGGCGCTGTCCAATAGGAGAGCGAATATTACTCTGGTCTGAACGCAGGTAAAGGGATATTCCGTGTATATATATAAATAATATACAAAGTATATCAAACAATAAAGGGATATTCTCAGTTTAATCTGGCCCTTCACAACAGCCGCCTCCTAATTAGTCCGCACCTAATTAGTTAAAGGAAGACAGATTAATAGTCCAGTCAACTGCTCAATGTCTGTTGTGGGGAGTAGGGCAATCTACAAAGTCAGTGGGTCATGATCGTCATCAGGGGAGTCAGGGAGCCTCGGCAACTCTATCAGCCTCGCCACGGGTCGGGTGTAAGTCCGCCCCTGGACAATAACTTCTGCCGCTCTGACCTTTCCGTCGGCACCAGTGATCACTTTGCTTACGCGGCCGGCCGGCCACATAGCTCGGGGTAGTGACTGGTCTATGATCATAACGACTGTGTCCACTTGTAAGTTGTCTATATCCTTTACCCATTTCTGGCGGGTTTGGAGAGACGGTAGGTAGTGGAGGAGGAAACTGTTCCAAAACTTGTCAGCCAATACTTGACTGTACCTCCACATTCTTCGGCCGTTCGCTTCTTCGGGTCTGTACACCGTCTGTGGAAGCGCGGGGTCCAGCCGCCCCATCAAGAGAGTGTTGGGGGTGACTGGGTCGACATCTGCTACATCACTTGAGACGTAACCGAGGGGCTTTGAGTTCAATACTCCCTCGATCTCCGTGAGGACTGTCGTGAGGACTTCTTCAGCCACGGTCTGGGCCCCAAGCACGGCGTACAGAGCTGTCTTTATGGAACGTACTTCTCTTTCCCAGGTTCCCCCGAAGTGAGGGGCGTTAGGGGGGTTAAACTGGAAGTCGATCTGAGAAGGAGCGAGGTGGGTCTTAAGTTCTGGGCCCATGGCTTGGAAGCTCTCTCTCAGCTCTCTTTCTCCGCCTTTGAAGTTTGTCCCGTGATCAGACAACAACGTAGACGGTTTTCCTCTTCGCGCTGTGAATCTCCGGAAGGCCATGAGGAATGAATCCATACTCATGGTCGGAAGGAGTTCTATGTGTATTGCTCGGGTGGTCATGCACTTGAATACAATGCCCCACCTCTTCTCCGTCCCTCTTCCTTTCTTCACGTAGAGCGGGCCGAAGCAGTCCACGCCCGTGGAGTGAAAGGGCTTCTCGCCGAGTCGGAGGCGACAGGGAGGCAGGTCTGCCATCATGGGTATACTGGGCTGTGCTCGCCACTTGCGACAGTCTAGACAGGTCCGCTGGAAGCGTCGTACTGCTTCTCTTCCTTGCAGTATCCAATAGCGACGTCGGATCTCAGCGAAGACTCTCTCTGCCCCAGCGTGGTGCACATCCTCGTCGTATTTCTTTATGATGAGCTCAGTGACCTTGTGTCGGCTGTTGAGGACTATAGGAAACTTGACGTCATCCGTTAAGTCCGGGGCCCGTCTTAGACGACCACCCACCCTGATGAGGCCATGGGTGTCGCGCTCGGGGGCCAAGTGGAGCAGTCTGCTGTCTGACGGGATTGGCTTTGCTCCCTGCAGGCAGTCGAGCTCGTCGGGGAACGAGTCTCTTTGGGCTCGCTGTAGCAGAAGGAGTTCTGCCTCTTCGTAGTTCGATGCGTTAATGTCGGTAGTGGGGGGAACCTCAGGGTGGTGCCACAGGAATGTCTTTAGCTGCGCACTCTCAAAGGTGAGGCAGTCGTCTATGTTAGGGTCAGTGGGGACTGGGGTGTGCGTCAACCCACAGAACATAAATTTCTTGATCTCTGCCTCCTCTTGACTAGCCTCCCGAGGGGTGGGGGTAGGCCACTCTTCCTCCGGGAGCTTGAGGAACTCAGGACCGTCACTGTAGATATTGTGACGTGTGAGGTCATCTAGGGACATCCCCCGTGTGATGACATCGGCTGGGTTCTGTTTCGTGTCCACGTACCTCCAGCACGCTGATCCTACTAGGTCTTGAATCTCTGTGATTCTGACTCCCACGAAGACCTTGTATCTGCAAGAATCGGACTGGATCCATGTGAGTACGGTCATGGAGTCTGACCACAAGATTGTTCTTTGCACCGGGATGGTGAGTTCACGTTGGATTAACGTGGCGAGTTGCGCGCCTACCAGAGCTGCGCAGAGCTCTAGACGCGGGATCGATTGTTGCTTGCGGGGGGCTATCCTTGAGCGAGCCAGGATGAAGGCTGTGTGTATTTCTCCTCCCTCCTCTCGGGCCCGCAAGTAAGCCACCGAACCGTAGGCCACTTCTGAGGCGTCGCTGAAGACGTGCAGGTCCATCTGGCACGTCTCCAGCCGCACTGTAGGTGGGAAGTAGCTTCGGCGTATGTTCACATTTTGGAGCGAGTTGAGTTCTCTCTCCCACTCTCTCCAGGTGGAAGCTAGGTGGTCGAGTATGGGGTCGTCCCAGCCCTGTTCCTTGTCCCACAGCTCTCGTACAATCATTTTCGCCCGAGTGGTGTAAGGTAGGATACACCCCAGCGGGTCGTATTGACTTGCGAGTGTTCTGTATACGCTCCGTCTGGTGGTCGGTAGAGGGGTCGACCTTCCCTGCTCCGTGGTCAGGGGTGTGTATTTGTAATGGAGCGAGTCTGTTTTGAAGCGCCAGACTAGGCCCAATGTCATTTCCTGTGCTTCACCTGGGGTGGTCGCCATCCAGGTCTCGCTGCTTGCTGCCTTTGTCTCTGGGGAGAGGCTGCGAAGTACTTGAGGGTCACTGCTGGCCCACTGCCGGAGATCAAAGCCGCCTTTGATCAGTGAGGCGCGGAGCTTGAGTAGGAGGGCTTCGGCTTCTTCTGGCGTCGAGACGCTTTGCAGACAGTTGTCCACGTAGAAACTCCTCTCTACACTTTGTCTGACCTCCTCGTCAGCTTCAGGGTCTTCTGTCACATGTTTTTGCAGTGCGAACGTAGCACAGCATGGGCTGCATGTGGTTCCGAAGGGGAGGACCTCCCATTGGTAGATGGATGGTTGCTCATCTTTGATCCTCTCTCTCCATAGGAACCGCAGCAAGGGCTTGTCCTCCTCCACTAGTCTCACCTGCAGGAACATCCCTTTGATGTCGCCGCTGATGGCCACCTTGTCTTGGCGGAAACGTAGTAGTACGCAGAGGAGAGAGGGGCCGAGTGTTGGGCCGGGCAAGAGTTCTTTATTCAGATTCTGTAGTCCGATCTGGTAGCTGCAGTTGAATACAATGCGATCCTTGCCGTTGTGGTGGACCTTGTGGTGGGGCACGTACCAAGATTCGATCGTCTGGTCGGCCTCTTGAATGTCAATTTTCTTTATGTGTCCCGCTGTGATCAGCTTGTCGATCTCAGCGCGGTACACAGTGGCTTGAGTGGGGTCTTTGGCTAAACGCCGCTCGGTGTTCAGTAGATATCGCTCTGTCGCTTCTTTTGAGGCGTGGAGGGTGGGCATACCCTCTCGCCTCAAGAGTGGAGTTGCGTATCTCATCACTCCATTGACCTCGACTCTCTTTGTCCTCTGCTCGAGGAGGGTTATGGCATAAGTGTCTTCCTTTGAGCGAACGAGTTTCTTTTCATTCTTAAAGGGCATCGCGTCTAATGTCCATAGCCTCTCGACGTGCTGTAAGAGGGTAGTGTCTTCTTCGTTTATCCTCGAGTAGAGACAGCGAGTGGCTGTCGGTCGGTTGGAAGACCCGGAGAGGGGGCCTTGTAGTGTCCAACCCAGGCGGGTCTCGACCGCTGCTGGACAGCCTCTGGGCCCGATGTGGACCCGGTCCGTTGGGACGATGAGGTGTGCGTGGTCGGATCCTATGAGCAGGGTCGGGGTGGCGTCGTCGATGAGCGGTATAGGTAGTTGACGTAGGTGCACGTATTTTTCCATCAGCTTTGGGATGGGGTAGGTGTACTGTGACAGGCCTATGTCGTGGCTGGTGAAGGCGTTAGTGATGCTATACTGCTTCTCGGGCTGCCCGACCGCTGCTATCGTGAAGGAGACATTTTCATCCTTTATGGTCTTCAGGTCTCTTCTAATGGTACGGATTGTCATTGTTTCTTCGCTCCCCCGCAGACCCAGCCGGGCTGCGGCGGATGCGAGGAGGAGAGTCTTTTCTGACCCATCGTCTAGGACGGCGTAAGTGTCCATGACCTTGTCCTCGTAGCTTAAGATCACTCGGACCACCTTCAAGAGCACTCGGGAGCTCCCGCTCTTCGCAGGGTCTATGTACATGACGTTCACTCTCGAGCTGCTTGGGGGTACGGGTTTCTTCTTGTTGCTGTCGTGTAGAACCTCCAAGTGGGCGCCGTCGCACTTGCTGCATCTCTTCTTTAGGCGGCACTCAGCTGCCATATGGCTGCGCGCGCAGCGGAAGCAGCGGCGGTTGGCTTTGATCCACTGACTCACCTCGTCAGCGGTCAGCTTCTTGAAGGTGTCACATTGAGACAGCCAATGTTCCTTTTCACAGTACTGGCATACAATCTTCCACTTCCCCTTGGTCTGGGGGGTGCTGTGGTTCTTGTGCTGCGGCACTGACTCGGCCTGGTGCATAACGGTCACTGACCGGCAGTTATCGTTGGACCTCCGAGGTCCATCTCTTGGGCTAGATCCACTCCACACGAATGTGTCCAGTCGTAGGCTACTAACTTCCCTTGCGAGGAAAGCGGCCAGGTCTAGGAGGGATGGCTCGGGCCCGTCGGGATCACGGTGGTCTCTCTGCCGCCGAAAACGCTCTTGGCGGGCTGGAGGGAGCTTCTCCAGTATTCGCTCCACATTAGAATTTGCATACAGTTCATATCTCCCCTTCTCCTTTTGGGACCCCAGCATCCCTACTAGGGATTGTACCTTGATAGGGAGGTCATCCAGTGCTCTATTGTCTTTGGCTGGGGGGAGGCGGTCGATATCCCGTATTTCTTGGATCACGTAATCCCATATGCGTCCATAACGCTGGTCGAGGGCCACTAGAGCCGCGGAGTATGGGGTGCTTGAGTTGGAATATGCCAGCGCTATGTTATGCGCTCTGGGCACCTTGAGATGCTTGAGGAGGATGGCATATTTGTACGACTCGTCTGGGACATCGGACATCATAGTCTCCAAACACATGCGTAATTCCGTGTACTGTGCTCTGTCCTCGCGCGTAAAGTCTGGGAACGTCGGTGTGCCAAGGTACGATGCCATGGATGGCTGGTACATTGGTGAGCGTAGGGGAAGAGGCCTCCTGGGCGAGTCTCCCCGTACGTGTGGTCGTGGGTTAGTACTTGGTGGGTACCAGAGGCCGGGTCCCCAGGTGCTGTTCCTCTGTGCTGACTGTACGTCAAACTCACCCGTGAGTTGGGTCGGGGTTTGTAGTGCAGTGACTCGGGGCGGAAGCCGGGGCTGTACTGGGCCTCCTGGTCCAGAGTACGTTCTTGCTGGTGGGCTTGACATTCCTCCTCTTCCTCTTCCTCTTCTAGGTCCTGGAGTCTTCTAGTCAGTCTCTCGGCGACGTAGGCCGGTTCTTCCCGTTGGCTGGGTCTCGTATGGACCGGTCGGGGAGGGGGCTCGGAGACGTAGACAGGTTCCTCCTGTTGGCCGGGTCCCGGGTCGCTTTGTCGGGTAGGGGAAGGTGCCCTAGACCCTTGTCGTGATGATCTCCGGGAGCTCTGTGCGGAGAGAGGGGGTGTCGCCCTGGCGATCAATTGTTCTATCATCTGCGCCTGCAGCCGGTCGCGCTCTGCTTCGCGCTGGGCATTGGCGGCGTCGCGCTGTGCATTGGCGCGGTCTCGTTCGATGTTCTCTTCCGTCTGAAGGCGCCTCTCCTCCAGTCTTATGCGGTCGTCCTCACTCCTTTGTTGCGCCTGGAGGCGCTCTCGTTCAGTTGCAGAGTGTTCGCGCTCACTAAGGGCTTGCGCTTGGAGTTGCGCGTGAAGGCGCTCTCGTTCCGCTGCAGAGTGTTCGCGCTCGCTTAATTGTTGCGCCTGGAGGCGCTCTCGTTCCGCTGCAGAGTGTTCGCGCTCGCTTAATTGTTGCGCCTGGAGGCGCTCTCGTTGTTCGCGCTCGCTCATCTGTTGAGCCTGGAGGTGCTCTCGTTCCATAGCAGAGTGTTCGCGCTCACTTAATTGTTGCGCCCGGAGGCGCTCTCGTTCCACGGCAGAGTGTTCGCGCTCACTAAGGGCTTGCGCTTGGAGTTGCGCGTGGAGGCGCTCTCTTTCCGTGGCAGAGTGTTCGCGCTCACTAAGCGTCTTTGCTTGAAGCCGGTCGCGTTCACCCTGAAGTCGGTCTCTTTCGGTGGAGGCTGTCAGTGTGGCGATCAAGGCTTGCGCCAGTCTCTGGTCCGCCTCGCTGGGGGATGACACTGACGGAGGTGATCGGGTGCTGACAGGGCTTGTTGGAGATCTGTTCTCCTGGCGCGCTCCGAGGTCTATCTCCTGGGCGCGGTTCTCTTCTCTTGGTTGTGTGTCGGGTTCTATCCCTGGAGCGCTTTCTTTATCCTGGAGCGCTCCGGGGTCTATCCCGGTGACGCTGTCTGGAGGTATAGTCATGTCATGTCCCACCTGGTCCCCCCCGTGAGCTGAGTCAGTTTCGTTTGAACCCACTGGGGTCTCTACTGGCAGGGTAGCCAAGTCGGTAGGATTGGACATGCTTAGACTATCCGCTTTATCCGTATTTAACGTCTGTTTAGATAAGCTAGGGGGTAGAACGAAAGCGAATTCCTCCAGATATGGAGGTAGCTGACGTTTGCGCTGCGGGCGTTCTAGCTTAGGGGAGCCGCTTGGGGCGTGTTCACCGCTGGCCATGTTAATATTAATATTATATTAAATATTACACTGATACCCTCCGGCTCGAAGGACCAATTGTAACTGAGGGGTTACAAAACCCTGACTGTATTAAAGATTGTGATAGATTAAACCACTGCTAGTTATGTACTTTAATTACTGGCCAGACAGTACATCAAATATAGATGGTGAACACCCACAAGAACACGGCATTGACACAGAAATAGTATTTGAGGGTAATTTATTATTATTAGGCAACGTTAGGTTACAGAATGAGAATTAGGGTCGCGCTTGTATGGCGAAGAATATACATAAAGTCAGTCAAGAGCATAAGTCACTAAGAATAACAGGAATCCTACGATGGGTCTAAGTTGACGCCACCTGTTGTATAGTAGCTACTATATAGGGCAACACTGGTACCGACTGGAGACAATGGGTTCCCTCCGGGGTGTAAGGCCTGGAGGGTAGAGGAATGTTCGGGTACTTCGTCTGATTCAATGAGGAATAAAGAGACTCCAGGTACAGGAGTCGGTCCTTGTAAACTCCCTTGATCAGCAGCAAAGCAATAATTGTAATCCAAATGCCCGACAGCATTGATGACAGCTAGCCAGCCCCGTCCACGAGGCAGGCCCGAGTTGTAATCCTCACGAGGTTGAATCCCAAACGATAGTGGAAATCAACGATGCTCTTCTCCGGTAGTCACGTCCCAAATCAATATAATCCAACCAGGAATGGTTCTGCAATCGCCGACGCCGATTCTCCTGTGTACATGTCCAACGGTTCTCCGCCTAGGACTCCTCGGGTGTGGGCGACGTATTTAGGCCACACAGCCTGGTTAAGTACACTAGCTAAAGACACGACGAACCGCTGGGTAATGCTACACACGAAAGAACTGTGGCCGCACGATATACAATAAATGATAGACTATTTACTTCACATTAGATTAAGTCGAACTCAACGTTACTTCATTAAACTCTGACACTTTTACCATTCTATTCGCACGCGGTTCTCAATGCTCTGTTTAGACGCAAGGTTGCTCACTTCACTGTTTCACCGAACTTGATGAACAGCTACTTAGACGAACTGCATGAACTACTGCTGTTTACACCTGCGCCGTATTTATACTTAAGTGAATATCTAGTCCCAACCTCAGTCCTTGTCTCATATTACTACGCTGACTCCGGGCATGTTCTGACATGCCTGCAGTTGTCTTTGAACTTGCCGTTGGGGGCTTGCGCGCTGGCGCCTGGGGGCGCTGTCCAATAGGAGAGCGAATATTACTCTGGTCTGAACGCAGGTAAAGGGATATTCCGTGTATATATATAAATAATATACAAAGTATATCAAACAATAAAGGGATATTCTCAGTTTAATCTGGCCCTTCACAACACCTGATATAGTGCTGATATAACCCTCCCCTTCCTTCGTTCATATGATTTTACCATTCTCTTAATTATCCCATTCTGTTCTTTGTCTCTGTTTTATTTCTTTGTTATAGTAATCTCTAATCTGTAGATATCTAAAGTGGTCTCTATTCTCTAGTCCGAATATTTCTTAAAATTTTTGTAGAGTCTGCATCTCCCCTCCTTCTATCATTGTACATATTGCTGTTATACCCCCCGTTCCCATCTTTTTAACCCATGGTCGTCTATCCCTGGTTTGAATTTGTTGTTGTCTGTTATCCATCTCAGTATCTTGGATTATTTTCTAGCTTGTATTTCTTTACTATTGTGTTCCATACGTTTATAGTGAATTTTGTAATTGGGTCTAGTAGTTGTTCCTGTCTTCTGAACAGCTCCCTATCTCCTATTAGTGCCTGCACTTTGAATCCCTCTCTTTTGGTTTCTATGTCTTTCCATTTGGCTTCATAATTCACATTGCACCAGCATGCTACTGTTCTAAGCTGTGCTGCATAGTAATAGCCTTCTAAACTGGGTACTGCCATTCCCCCTTTCTCCTTTGGTAGTTGTAGAGTCACATATCTGATCCTTGGCCTTTCCCCCCCCCCCCCAAATGAATCTTGATATCTGTCTATCCCATTCTCTGAATTGTTTTTGTGGTATTAATATAGGTAAAGACTGAAATAGGTATAATAACCTTGGTAATATGTTCATCTTAATGATTTCGATCTTTGAGCTGAAATCTAGGGGCATTACTGTCCATCTTTCCAGGTCTATCTTGATTTTCTGATTAATCTGTGTATAGTTTGCATCGTATAACCCCTCCATCCCTCTTGTAAGGTTCACCCCTAGGTACTTGATCCTGTCCATGTCCCATTTAATTTTGTATTTTTCCTTGATCTCTATCGTTGGAGTGTAGTTCAGTGCTAAAGTCTGTGTCTTCGTCACGTTGAGTCTATACCCTGAGTAATGTCCATATTCTGTCAGTAAATCCATCAGTATCTGAAAGCTTGTGTCTGGTTGTCTCATATATACTATCATGTCGTCTGCGAACAGTCCCAATTTATGTTCTGTTCCCCTTATCTCCACCCCTTTGATGTTTTTGGTCTGTCTAAGGCGGCGGTTACACCTTTCGTATCATCTTCGTATTGTTTTCATATGCGTTTCGCCGCGACGTCGTGCGCCTCGAGTCACACTTTCGTTTTTTTTTCGTTTTTGTCACCCGAGCACACTGATGTAGTACACTGCCAAAGCAGTAGGTGGCAGTAGGTGGCAAACATGAAGGCAATTTCAACCAATCAGAACTTGAATGTGCCTGCAAAGCAAATGTCAACAAGGCAGCCACCATCTTTTGCCTAGTTACCCAATGCAGCAATTCTTTTTCAGCAAAGCCTAATAAAAGTGCAATAAACAAAACGGATACATTCACTGTGTGTTCTGCCTGTCATTTGTTGATGAAACAAAACTAACATCAACACAAGTGACCACCAAGAGCGGATAGTTTAGTCTAAAAAAAGATCGGTAGCATTGTTAGCTGCATGCTAACGTCAATGGAGTATGCCATTATAACAATATAGCATTGTGGCTAGAAGCTAACGTTAGCTCACGCTACTTAGCCAGCACCAAAACTGATGATATCGCGAGCTATCAGTAGTTAGATAACATTAGAGACAACGCTGTGTGTATTAAACAAAGGTGAATAGATGACTGGGCCATTTTGTTTAATGCTTGTTAAGTTGAAAGAGGAGCTCTGAGCTAACAGGGTCTGAATCCTGATAGCTCACGTTAGCCAGCTGCTCATGCAATCGGTAATGCTAGCAGAATGAATGGATGTAAACTTTATTTAACATATTGCATATGGGTACAATACAATACGGCTCAATACAAACAATTGTTAAGGGAACACATGGTAGCTGTAGCTATTTGGGACACGGAGCTATGTCCCAAACACACACACTGTTGTCACCGGAAGGGCACGCAGATGGTATCTACTGCGCATGGGCGTTTTTGCAACAACGGCTCCGTGCTGACTACACGCTGTTGTCGATGCGTTTTTTTTTGCGTATCTCCAAACGCAAACACAATTTTGCGTTTCAGCCGTATCCACAAAAAAACGCCAAAAAACGCATTTCTGTGTAATCAAACGTCGTCAAAAACGTATAAAAAAACGCCAGGAATACACTAGTCTAACCATGGCCTAAGGCTGCGGTTAGACTTTTGTTTTGTTTTCAGATGAGTTTTGCTTTTCCAGGTCGCAACGTAGCGGGAGGCGAGTCACACTTTCGTTTTGTCACCTGAGCACAGTGATGTAGTACACTGCCAAAGCAGTAGGTGGCGAACATGAAGGCAATTTTCAACCAATCAGAACTTGAATGTGCCAATACACTTCCTGCAAAGAAATGTCAACACGCCGCCATCTTTAAATGCCTCGGCTATTTAGCCAATGCAGCACTTATTTCTCAGCAAAGTGTAATAAAAGTGCAATAAACAAAACGGATACATTCACTGTGTGTTCTGCCTCTCATTTGTTGATGAAACAAAACTAACATCAACACAAGTGACCACCAAGAGCGGATAGTTTAGTCTAAAAAAAGATCGGCGATGCATGCATGCTACATGCTAACGTGAATGGAATATGCCAGTATAACAGTATAGCATTGTGGCTAGCAGCTAACATTAGCTCACGTTAACCAGCCAGCACCAAACTGATGATATCGGGAGCTATCAGTAGCTAGATAACATTAGAGACAATGCCTCGTGTATTAAACAAAAGTGAATAGATGACTGGGCCATTTTGTTTAATGCTTGTTAAGATTGAAAGAGGAGCTTGAGCTAACAGGGTCTGATAGCTAACACTAGCTCACGTTAGCCAGCTGCTCATGCAATCGGTAATGCTAGCAGAATGAATGGATGTAAACTTTATTTAACATATCGCATAATGGGTACAATACAATACGGCTCAATACAAACAATTGTTAAGGGAATGCAGACTGTTGTAGCTTGGACTGGGGTCCTTGTAACAATAACTTGACAACACAACACTGCAGCTATAGCTCTGTTGTCACCGGACATTGGTGAGAGCACGCAGATGTGGGTATCTACTGCGCATGGGCGTTGAGCAACAACGGCTCCGCGCAGATTACACAACACGTTGTCGGCGAGTTTTTGGCGTTATTCCAAAACGGAAACACAATTTAGCGTTTTCAGTAGGGCCAAAACGTTTCCTGCCAAAACGGCATTTCTATCTAATAGGGCCAGCAAACGTATTCAAAAACGTATTCAAACGAGCACAAAAACAGTGTGTGTAACAAGGGCCTAATTAGTTGAGCCAGTGGTTCGATGAATACATCGAAGAGCGTCGGCGAAAGACAACAACCCTGTCTGGTAGCTCTCTCTAGTTTAATCCAGTCCGACAGACTACCATTTACCTTAATCCTTGCCGTCGGTTCTTGATATAATGCCCTAATTGTTTTCATAGCGTTTTTGTCTAATCCAAATGTCTCCAATACTTTATATAGAAATATCCAGCTTACACTGTCGAATGCTTTTTCTGCATCTAGGCTAACTAATACTGCACTTCCTCCTTCCTTTTGTATCTCCTCTACTATCTGCACTGTCTTCCTTATGTTATCCTGTGTCTGTCTTCCTTTCATGAATCCGGTCTGGTCTTCGTCTATAATATCTGTCATAAATGTCTCAAATCTTTTGGATATTATTGATGTATACATCTTGTAATCTACATTACGTATGGACACTGGTCTGAAACTGCTACATAGTTCTCTATCTTTCCCTTCTTTTGGAATTGTAGTAATTATGGCTTCTTTCCATGAAGGTGGCATTGTGCCTTCTTTCATCGTGTGTCTGAATGCTGCTTCTAATATGGGGCTCAGTTCCTGTCTAAATGTTTTGTAGAATTCAGAGGGGAATCCATCGCTACCCGGTGACTTACTGTTCTTTGCTTTACTGATCGCATTCCCCACTTCCTGTTCTGTAATCTCTGCGTTTAATATTTCGTTCTGTTCCTTCCCTATTGATGGTAGATCAAATTTTTCAAAAAATTTCTCTATCTCCTCTTCTCCTGCCGCTATCGGTTGTGTGTATAGTTTCTTATAGTATTCTTCAGATGTCTTCTCTATTTCAGCTGGTTCTCTTAATATTTTGTTTGTGTTCGTGTTCCTTATTGTGTGTATTGTGTTCAGTTTTTGTTGTGTCCTGATTCGTCTAGCTAAAAGTCTGGTCGCTCTCGGTCCTCCTTCATAGTATATTGAAATTCTTTTATTGGGAAAACCACATTGAGATACAGTATCTCGTTTTCGAGAGGGTCCCACAAAGTATGTCTGTTTCATGTACCTAGCTTTCTTCTCTATTTCTGTCAGCAGTTCTTTGTTTATCTTTCCTCTAACTTCCTTGACCTCTCTAAGTGTCTTTTGGTTCTTTGAGCTTTGGTGTTCTTTCTCTAATTCTTTCAGTTTCTTTATCAAGTTCTGGTATTTATATAAAGTACATGATACCTAAGCCGAGTGCATACAGTACAGATATCCTCATAAGTATCTATTAATTCGTATCAATTAGATACTCTTTGGGCTTGTTTGTATCTACTTATTCTCTCTCCCAGACCAGGCTGCAGAAACAAATGAGTGGGGGGGGCATAAAATGTTCTCGGGGGGGCAATGATTTTTGCAGCATCTGCCTGAATTGAGTATTCCAGCTAGTCAAATCTTCCATAGAGTGCACTGCAGAATGATATTTTTTTCCCAGAGAAAAGGCGTGTAGGAAATGTCTTGCTTTATTCTGTTGTTGGGCTTCTCAGTACCAAGATCTCTTGGCGCTGTAGTAGCCTGCAATGGCCCGTAGCTGCTCCTAGCATGAATGTTAGCAGTGTTGTTGTTGACATCAGAGCCCATGCTACTAGGGGGAGTGGCACTGCTTGTAGTCGTGTTATTATTCAGATGATCAGATCAGTGACAGTGCTGCTGTGGCCCGAACTGGCACATCCTCCCGCGCTGCCCGTTTTCTCACGATTCTCCGACCCAGCTGTCGTACTTTAAAAAAAAAACGTCTGATGTCCATAATTATTCATTATATTTAGCTACGCTAACTTTTCAAAGATGGCGACGCCGGCTACAGGGTGCAGTGGGCAAGGCGCTCACCACGAATACTGGAGACTGGGCTCGAACAGGTACGCCTCCCTGTTCGAGCCCAGCGCTCCACATTGCTTTCAGTTTAGCTGGTCGTCCGCACTAATACACATTGGCAGTATTAGGGGGAGGGAAACTGATGGGTGGGGATCGGGCGTTGTGGACAGCGACTCCTACAGGTCGGTTGGTGCGCCTGCGCAGTAGAATCAGGAAGCGATGGGGGCGGCGCCCCTCCAAAGCCCAGACCCCTGACGCTGAAAGAACGAGGAAAGATGGAAAGATGCGACTGCTGTTACCTCGAGTATCGGAGGGGACTCGTGCTATGTATGTCTTAGTCCACATTGCAGCCGGCTTGTGGGAGCCAAGAAACAGCGTTCAAAGACAGGGGAGGGTTGAATTGGATGATACGAAAATTGGGATGGGAGAAAAATAGAAAATGGGAGAAAAAGTGGATAAAAAAATAAAATAAATGGCGACGCCGGTATGAGTACAGTACACACTACTCTGCCTGTGATTGGCTAGTACGTTACATTGGCTAGGTAGTAGCAGAGCTCCGACTGGGTAGTAGGAAACTAGGAATCAGTGTAAGCCAATCACAGGCAGAGTAGGGCGGGTCATTTCGTAGTTCTTTGAGTAGGGTATATCTGCAGTGCCGCAGCCCCATACGGAGTTCTTTACCAGGCTTTATCTCACGGAGGAGATAAAACTGGGAACGAGGTTAGTCA
>NC_140169.1:48083663-48088663 GCF_963971535.1 Notolepis coatsorum | reverse complement strand
CACACACACACTTGCTTGCTTGCTGGTGGTTGTCCATGGAAGTCCGATGATGACGTCCACTTCTAACGATGAGTCCTCTGATGGCTGTATCTCCTGTCCTGGATCCACAAGTCCTCTTGCAGGGAGGACATGTACATGTTGTGGTATCGGATTTAAATCTGCGCTAAAATCATGGCTCAGCAGCAACTCAAATTGGTTCATTTGGTTTTTAATTCCTTTTAACATTAGTTCACTTTTAGGTTAGGTTTTTTTGTACTTGCATTTAGGGTGTCCTGTCTGTTCTTTCGTGACCAGGTGAGGGGAGAGGAGAGGAGGATACAGGGGGAGGGATGACCAGGTGAGGAGAGAGGAAAGGAGGATACAGGGGGGAGGGATGACCAGGTGAGGGGAGAGGAAAGGAGGATACAGGGGGAGGGATGACCAGGTGAGGGGAGAGGAGAGGAGGATACAGGGGGAGGGATGACCAGGTGAGGGGAGAGGAAAGGAGGATACAGGGGGAGGGATGACCAGGTGAGGAGAGAGGAAAGGAGGATACAGGGGGGAGGGATGACCAGGTGAGGGGAGAGGAAAGGAGGATACAGGGGGGAGGGATGACCAGGTGAGGGGAGAGGAAAGGAGGATACAGGGGGAGGGATGACCAGGTGAGGGGAGAGGAGAGGAGGATACAGGGGGAGGGATGACCAGGTGAGGGGAGAGGAGAGGAGGATACAGGGGGAGGGATGACCAGCGTGTAACTGTTCCGCAACAGTAAGTTACTTCCGGGGTAGGCCTGATTGGCCCCGACAGGCACGTGACGCGGCAAACTCAGGACGCGCAACGAGGCTGCTGAGAGCTGTCGCGCGGAAATAGGCTGTCTATTGCCATTCTCTAACACAAACTCTAACCTTAACCAGCTCCTTAACAGCGCCTAAACTTAACCCTTCTAACCTTAAGCAACTCCGAAACAATGCCTAACCTTAACCAACTCCGAAACAATGCCTAAACTTAACCGGCGAAATGAATGCACGTTAAAAAAGATTGCCATTCTCTAAGTCAAACTCTAACCTTAACCAGCTCCTTAACAGCGCCTAAACTTAACCCTTCTAACCTTAAGCAACTCCGAAACAATGCCTAACCTTAACCAACTCCGAAACAATGCCTAAACTTAACCGGCGAAATGAAACGGCGAAAGAATGCGAATGCACGTTAAAAAAAAAAAAAAAATTGAAGGGAATCGAACTCGCCAGCAACGAGCCGTAGGATCCACAGCCATGCAGTCTTGCCAATTGAGCTATTTCTGGATATTGAATAGGGGGCGGTTACTGGCATATAATGAGCTCCGCTCTGCCGCTCCGCGGCAGAGAAAGTTGCGCGTCACGTGCCTGTCGGGGCCAATCAGGCCTACCCCGGAAGTAACTTACTGTTGCGGATAAGCTATAAGCAGAGCTTGCGGAATGATGTAACCGTCCAAATCCGCTATGACTTTCATTCGGCGCTTCAGCTCACCTGGCAGAGCAGCGGTCCTGCGATCCTGCGGTCCGTTCTTGACGAGTTCGAATCCCATCAAATTTATTTTTTTTAACGTGATTTTTTTTAACGTGTATTCTTTCGCCGGTTAAGGTTAGGCATGGTTAAGGTTAAGGTTAAGGTTAGGCATTGTTTCGGAGTTGGTTAAGGTTAGAACGGTTAAGTTTAGGCGCTGTTAAGGAGCTGGTTAAGGTTAGAGTTTGTGTTAGAGAATGGCAATATTCTTTCTATGGTTAAGGTTAGGCATGGTTAAGGTTAAGGTTAAGGTTAGGCATTGTTTCGGAGTTGGTTAAGGTTAGGCATTGTTTCGGAGTTGGTTAAGGTTAGAACGGTTAAGTTTAGGCGCTGTTAAGGAGCTGGTTAAGGTTAGAGTTTGTGTTAGAGAATGGCAATAGACAGCCTATTTCCGCGCGACAGCTCTCAGCAGCCTCGTTGCGCGTCCTGAGTTTGCCGCGTCACGTGCCTGTCGGGGCCAATCAGGCCTACCCCGGAAGTAACTTACTGTTGCGGAACAGTTACACGCCACCTGGTCATCCCTCCCCCCCTGTATCCTCCTCTCTCCTCACCTGGTCATCCCTCCCCCCCTGTATCCTCCTCTCATCTCTCCTCACCTGGTCGCCTGTAACTGTTCCGCAACAGTAAGTTACTTCCGGGGTAGGCCTGATTGGCCCCGACAGGCACGTGACGCGGCAAACTCAGGACGCGCAACGAGGCTGCTGAGAGCTGTCGCGCGGAAATAGGCTGTCTATTGCCATTCTCTAACACAAACTCTAACCTTAACCAGCTCCTTAACAGCGCCTAAACTTAACCGTTCTAACCTTAACCAACTCCGAAACAATGCCTAACCTTAACCTTAACCTTAACCATGCCTAACCTTAACCGGCGAAAGAATACACGTTAAAAAAAAATCACGTTAAAAAAAATAAATTTGATGGGATTCGAACTCGTCAACAACGGACCGCAGGATCGCAGGACCGCTGCTCTGCCAGGTGAGCTGAAGCACCGAATGAAAGTCATAGCGGATTTGGACGGTTACATCATTCCGCAAGCTCTGCCGCTCCGCTCCGCGGAGCGTGCCGCGCGGCAGAGAAAGTTGCGCGTCACGTGCCTGTCGGGGCCAATCAGGCCTACCCCGGAAGTCACTTACTGTTGCGGATAAGCTATAAGCGACCAGGTGAGGAGAGATGAGAGGAGGATACAGGGGGGGAGGGATGACCAGGTGAGGAGAGAGGAGAGGAGGATACAGGGGGAGGGATAAGGGAGGAGGTAACAAAAGACCATGAAAGGAAATTGGAGTTTTCCGAACTAAATATTTTTGTTTCAAGTTCTGCAATCAAGTTCTGTCTTCTTCACAATATTGCATTCAGCTGCATTTTCATTAAATATAGTAAAGTGAGGGTGCCAGGGTGGTGCACCACATAAGGCACTTCAGTGCAACAAGGCTGTCCCGGGTTCGACTCCCCATATCTTCTCCCACCCGTCCTCTCTGTCTATCCAATAAAGCAATAAAAAAAATGCCAAAAAAAGAATCTTTAAAAAAATATATATATATAGTAAAGTGAGCCACACTTTTGAAAGTTATATTGGGCCGTGATAGGTTTGACCTATTAGTGACATCACAAATTTTTCAGGTTAGTACAGAGAAGCTCTCCAGGGGGAAGAATGTGGAATAAATGTACTCTGGTGACAAATTATGCACAAATAACAACCAGTGTCGTCATGCTTCCGAGATGTTACCCTAAAAACAAATCTATGTTTTTGAGCGGAGGGGATCCTTAAATGTATTTCATTAAAAAGAATTATGAAATTTCATTCCGTCGACAGACCGGGCTCCACCTCTCCGTCTCCCTCTCCACCTCTCCGTCTCCCTCTCCACCTCCCCGTCTCCCTCTCCACCTCTCCGTCTCCCTCTCCACCTCTCCGTCTCCCTCTCCACCTCTCCGTCTCCCTCTCCACCTCTCCGTCTCCCTCTCCACCTCTCCGTCTCCCTCTCCACCTCTCCACCTCTCCCTCTCCACCTCTCCGTCTCCCTCTCCACCTCCCCGTCTCCCTCTCCACCTCTCCGTCTCCCTCTCCACCTCTCCGTCTCCCTCTCCACCTCCCTGTCTCCCTCTCCACCTCTCCCTCTCCCTCTCCACCTCTCCGTCTCCCTCTCCACCTCTCCCTCTCCACCTCTCCACCTCTCCGTCTCCCTCTCCCCCTCTCCGTCTCCCTCTCCACCCCTCCGTCTCCCTCTCCACCTCTCCGTCTCCCTCTCCCCCTCTCCGTCTCCCTCTCCACCCCTCCGTCTCCCTCTCCCGTGCAGAGAGTTTGGCCACGGCGACCCAGAGCCTCCGTAACTCCATTAACCGTCCGCTCAGGTATAAAAATAGACTAATCCAATAACCTCTGCATCGTGGTTGTGACTGAGGTGCCGTGGCTCTTTCCCGTACCGACGGTCAGAATCCTGGTCCGGCCTCTCGGGAGGACCAACGATTAGTCAGAGTCGTCCCTGGTCGTCTCAAAGCACAGATTAGGCATCGATTATGAGGCCGGCGCTCACTGTTGGATTCACTGGTGGCTTAAAGTACAAGTCATGTTCTTGCAGGAAGCTGGCATGAGCTGTGTAATGTAGTTTTTTGAAATATCAACGCTCATTGAGAGCTCTGGATGTCCTCTCCTCATATGACTACAAACCAAATTGCGACGCCAATTCAATCGCTTGTAAATAAATGCATTTCAAAAACTGATATTTCATTAATAACACTTTAACCTATTGGTAAGTGTGTCTTACTCTTAACCACTAAGTGTGTCTGATTCTTAACCACTAAGTGTGTCTGACTCTTAACCACTAAGTGTGTCTGACTCTTAACCACTAAGTGTGTCTGACTCTTAACCACTAAGTGTGTCTGACTCTTAACCACTAAGTGTGTCTGACTCTTAACCACTAAGTGTGTCTGACTCTTAACCACTAAGTGTGTCTGACTCTTAACCACTCAGTGTGTCTGACTCTTAACCACTAAGTGTGTCTGACTCTTAACCACTAAGTGTGTCTGACTCTTAACCACTCAGTGTGTCTGACTCTTAACCACTAAGTGTGTCTGACTCTTAACCACTAAGTGTGTCTGACTCTTAACCACTAAGTGTGTCTGACTCTTAACCACTAAGTGTGTCTGACTCTTAACCACTAAGTGTGTCTGACTCTCAGAAGCTACTAACTCTACTACCCTCAGTACCTACACAACCAGACAGAAGCTACTAACCCTACTACCCTCAGTACCTACACAACCAGACACAAGCTACTAACCCTACTACCCTCAGTACCTACACAACCAGACAGAAGCTACTAACCCTACTACCCTCAGTACCTACACAACCAGACAGAAGCTACTAACTCTACTACCCTCAGTACCTACACAACCAGACAGAAGCTACTAACCCTACTACCCTCAGTACCTACACAACCAGACAGAAGCTACTAACCCTACTACCCTCAGTACCTACACAATCAGACA
>NC_140169.1:48038663-48078663 GCF_963971535.1 Notolepis coatsorum | reverse complement strand
TATCGCTTGCCTGACCGCAGCAGTTCAAAGAGGCAGTTGTTCGGGTGGCTGGAGTCTTTAATAATTCTCTTAGCCTTCCCCCTGCACCGCTTGTAGTAAATGTTCTGGAGGGTGGGAAGCCCCCCTCCAATTGTGCGTTCGGCTGAACGTGTCACTCTTTGTAGTCTGCTACGGTCTTGTGCAGTGCTATTCCCAAACCAGGAGGTGATGTTGCCAGTCAGGATGCTCTCTATTGTACATGAGTAGAAGTTCCTAAGGATCTTCTGACTGACTTGGAACTTCCTTAGGCGCCTGAGGAAGTAGAGGCGTTGTCGTGCCTTCTTCACAACACTGTCAATGTGTGTGGTCCATGTCAAGTCCTCGGATATGTAGGCTCCGAGGTACTTAAAGCTGTTGACTCTCTCAACCGGTGCCCCGTCGATGCTGAGGGGGCTGTAGTCCTTGACCCCCGACCTCCTGAAGTCCACAATCATCTCTTTTGTTTTGCTGACGTTCAGGGAGAGGCATTTCTCCTGACACCACTGTGACAGATTCTCTACCTCTTCCAGGTAGGCCCTCTCGTCGTTGGCAGAGATCAGGCCCACCACTACTGTGTCATCAGCAAATTTGATGATTGTATTGCTACTCCGCTGAGCCACACAGTCATGTGTGTACAGGGAGTAGAGGAGGGGACTCAGAACACAGCCCTGTGGGGCCCCTATGTTGAGGGTGATGGATGAGGAGGTGCAGTTGCCTGCTCTCACGACCTGGGGTCTGCCCGTCAGGAAGTCCAAGACCCACTGGCAGAGGTCATAGTTCAAGCCCAGGTCCCTGAGCTTGGCTATGAGTTTGGAGGAGACTATGGTATTGAATGCTGAGCTGTAGTCGATGACAGCATTCTCACATAGTTCCCCTGCCTCTTGTCCAGGTGTGATGCTGCTGTGTGCAGCACATGGGCTATGGCGTCCTCCGTGGACCTGTTGGGGCGATATGCAAATTGCAGGGGGTCCATGTTGATGGGGAGGGAGGAGCAGATGTAGCCCTTTACTAGCTTCTCAAAGCACTTCATGGCTATGGAGGTGAGAGCTACAGGGCGGTAGTCGTTGAGGCAAGCGGGCTTGGATTTTTTGGGTACAGGGATGATGGTGGATTTTTTGGGTACACACTCCACTGTGACTTTATCTGTTGTTCCTCCTCTTCCTCCTCTCCCTCCTCTTCCTCCTCTTCCTCCTCTTCCTCCTCCACTGTGACTTTATCTGTTGTTCCTCCTCTTCCTCCTCTCCCTCCTCTTCCTCCTCTTCCTCCTCCACTGTGACTGTATCTGTTGTTCCTCCTCTTCCTCCTCTCCCTCCTCTTCCTCCTCTTCCTCCTCCACTGTGACTTTATCTGTTGTTCCTCCTCTTCCTCCTCTCCCTCCTCTTCCTCCTCCACTGTGACTTTATCTGTTGTTCCTCCTCTTCCTCCTCTCCCTCCTCTTCCTCCTCTTCCTCCTCCACTGTGACTTTATCTGTTGTTCCTCCTCTTCCTCCTCTCCCTCCTCTTCCTCCTCTTCCTCCTCCACTGTGACTTTATCTGTTGTTCCTCCTCTTCCTCCTCTTCCTCCTCTTCCTCCTCTCCCTCCTCTTCCTCCTCTCCCTCCTCTTCCTCCTCTTCCTCCTCCACTGTGACTTTATCTGTTGTTCCTCCTCTTCCTCCTCTCCCTCCTCTTCCTCCTCTTCCTCCTCCACTGTGACTTTATCTGTTGTTCCTCCTCTTCCTCCTCTTCCTCCTCTTCCTCCTCTCCCTCCTCTTCCTCCTCTTCCTCCTCCACTGTGACTTTATCTGTTGTTCCTCCTCTTCCTCCTCTCCCTCCTCTTCCTCTTCTTCCTCCTCTTCCTCCTCTTCCTCCTCTTCCTCCTCTTCCTCCTCTTCCTCCTCTTCCTCCTCCACTGTGACTTTATCTGTTGTTCCTCCTCTTCCTTCTCTCCCTCCTCTTCCTCCTCTTCCTCCTCTTCCTCATCCACTGTGACTTTATCTGTTGTTCCTCCTCTTCCTCCTCTCCCTCCTCTTCCTCCTCTTCCTCCTCCACTGTGACTTTATCTGTTGTTCCTCCTCTTCCTCCTCTTCCTCCTCTTCCTCCTCTTCCTCCTCTCCCTCCTCTTCCTCCTCTTCCTCCTCCACTGTGACTTTATCTGTTGTTCCTCCTCTTCCTCCTCTCCCTCCTCTTCCTCCTCTTCCTCCTCCACTGTGACTTTATCTGTTGTTCCTCCTCTTCCTCCTCTCCCTCCTCTTCCTCCTCTCCCTCCTCTTCCTCCTCTTCCTCCTCCACTGTGACTGTATCTGTTGTTCCTCCTCTTCCTCCTCTCCCTCCTCTTCCTCCTCTTCCTCCTCCACTGTGACTTTATCTGTTGTTCCTCCTCTTCCTCCTCTCCCTCCTCTTCCTCCTCTTCCTCCTCCACTGTGACTTTATCTGTTGTTCCTCCTCTTCCTCCTCTCCCTCCTCTTCCTCCTCTTCCTCCTCTTCCTCCTCCACTGTGACTTTATCTGTTGTTCCTCCTCTTCCTCCTCTCCCTCCTCTTCCTCCTCTTCCTCCTCTTCCTCCTCCACTGTGACTTTATCTGTTGTTCCTCCTCTTCCTCCTCTCCCTCCTCTTCCTCCTCTTCCTCCTCTTCCTCCTCAACTGTGACTTTATCTGTTGTTCTTCCTCTTCCTCCTCTTCCTCCTCCACTGTGACTTTATCTGTTGTTCTTCCTCTTCCTCCTCTTCCTCCTCTCCCTCCTCTTCCTCCTCTTCCTCCTCTTCCTCCTCAACTGTGACTTTATCTGTTGTTCTTCCTCTTCCTCCTCTTCCTCCTCCACTGTGACTTTATCTGTTGTTCTTCCTCTTCCTCCTCTTCCTCCTCTTCCTCCTCTTCCTCCTCTTCCTCCTCAACTGTGACTTTATCTGTTGTTCCTCCTCTTCCTCCTCTTCCTCCTCTTCCTCCTCTTCCTCCTCTTCCTCCTCTTCCTCCTCTTCCTCCTCCACTGTGACTTTATCTGTTGTTCCTCCTCTCCCTCCTCTTCCTCCTCTTCCTCCTCCACTGTGACTTTATCTGTTGTTCCTCCTCTTCCTCCTCTTCCTCCTCTTCCTCCTCTTCCTCCTCTTCCTCCTCTTCCTCCTCCACTGTGACTTTATCTGTTGTTCCTCCTCTTCCTCCTCTTCCTCCTCTCCCTCCTCTTCCTCCTCTTCCTCCTCCACTGTGACTGTATCTGTTGTCCCTCCTCTTCCGCCTCTTCCTCCTCTTCCTCCTCTTCCTCCTCTTCCTCCTCCACTGTGACTGTATCTGTTGTCCCTCCTCTTCCTCCTCTTCCTCCTCTTCCTCCTCTTCCTCCTCCACTGTGACTGTATCTGTTGTTCCTCCTCTTCCTCCTCTTCCTCCTCTTCCTCCTCTTCCTCCTCCACTGTGACTGTATCTGTTGTCCCTCCTCTTCCTCCTCTTCCTCCTCTTCTTCCTCCACTGTGACTGTATCTGTTGTCCCTCCTCTTCCTCCTCTTCCTCCTCTTCCTCCTCCACTGTGACTTTATCTGTTGTCCCTCCTCTTCCTCCTCTCCCTCCTCTTCCTCCTCTTCCTCCTCTTCCTCCTCCACTGTGACTGTATCTGTTGTCCCTCCTCTTCCTCCTCCACTGTGACTGTATCTGTTGTCCCTCCTCTTCCTCCTCTTCCTCAGTGGCCCCCTCCTCGGTGCCCCCCCCCCAGAAGCCCTGGTGGACGGAGATGCTGCTGCCCGGCGCGGTGGTCTGTGCCTCGGCTGCCGGTCTCCTGCTCACCGGCATCGTCTGCTATAAAGCATTAAAGAGGTGAGCCCCCCCCCCCCCCCCCCCCCCTGCCCTTGGCCCCATAAAGAGGTGAGTCTTCTCTCTCTCTCTCTCTCTCTCTCTCTCTCTCTCTCTCTCTCTCTCTCTCTCTCTCTCTCTCTCTCTCTCTCTCTCTCTCTCTCTCTCTCTCTCTCTCTCTCTCTCTCTCCTGCCCTTGGCCCCATAAAGAGGTGAGTCTTCTCTCTCTCTCTCTCTCTCTCTCCTGCCCTTGGCCCCATAAAGAGGTGAGTCTTCTCTCTCTCCTGGGCTTGGCCCCATCCAGACCTTGGCCCCATCCAGAATAATCACAAACCCTTCATTCGACAAATGTAATAAATATGCAGACATTTTTGTCACATTCTTTTTAGGTTTATTTATTGGACATAAAAGAAACGACTTGCATTCAGCATCAAGGATAATATGATGATAAAGTCCAGGACTTATTTCCATCAAGTTTCAAGTTTCTTTTATTAGTTGTCGTACAAAAATACAGAATACTTTTATATGAAATGCTTTTTTCTGTTCTGCTCCTGAGAGTGTGCTAGATAAAAATAGAAAAAGTATAAAATAGAAAGTCAAAAGTATGTAAACGAGTGTAAGCTAAAGTGTTCAATTTACATATATACAATATACAACACAGAGTAGGGGAAATGTGTAACTGAGTTACATTACAATATACAGTACAATGCAGACTTGGGATGAGGTACAAATTTAGGGTAAGGTGCAATGAGGTATAAGTTGTAGTGCAAATTGATTGATTGAAAACTTTATTAACAGATTGCAGAATGGGTACAATACAGTACAGCTCAATACACACAATTGTTAAGGGGATGCAGACCAGAGAAAGACTTTCGTCTTGTTTACATCAGGGTCCCCCATTTTCAATTCATCAGGACATATATGACATACATGACATACAGATAAACAGTACTGCTACATCTATACATTTATGACATACCAGGCATCCTGACGGCCTGGGGATAGAAGCTCCTTCTGAGTCTCTCTGTGCTTGCCATGAGACTCCGGTATCGCTTGCCTGAACGCAGAAGTTCAAAGAGGCAGTTGTTTGGGTGACTAGAGTCTTTGATTATTCTCTTAGCCTTGCTCCTGCAACGCTTGTTATAAATGTTCTGGAGAGAGGGAAGCCCACCTCCGATTATGTGTTCGGCTGAACGGGCCACTCTCTGCAGTCTGCTTCGGTCTTGTGCAGTGCTATTCCCAAACCAGGAGGTGATGTTGCCAGTCAGGATGCTCTCTATTGTGCACAAGTAGAAGTTCTTAACTCATTGGACGCCAGAGGTCGCTGTGGGCATATGGCCGTGTGTGCCAGCGCTGTAATGAATTTTTTGGATCAACGCAATATTGATACCATTTAGTCCTTACCTTGACCAGGATCTGTCCCGAAAAGAATATTCCAATTATCTGATCGCCATCCCAAGTACTGACGTTGACCATGTTTCCAACGTAATCCAGCCGTGAACACGATCCGGGGGGGCGGGGACCCTCGTCGATGCATCCGCTTGCCCTGCCTGAGTATTTTGACAATACACCAAGCCACATATTTTCAAATGGAGTGCAATAGCGGCCGCAAGGCGTTAGGCAGCGGTATTGGACTTTTGCGATCTCAGACCCATCCCCAGTGATAACACACAGCTGCCTGCATGTTTATGAATGGAAATAGCTAATGAAAGAAATAACGATCCACTTTGAACTTCCTTAGGAAGTAGAGGCGTTGCCGTGCCTTCTTGACTACACTGTCAATGTGTGTGATCCATGTCAAGTCCTCGGATATGTGGACTCCGAGGTACTTGAAACTGTTCACTCTCTCAACCGGTGCCCCGTCGATGCTGTAGTCCCTGACTCTCCTGTACTTGAAACTGTACACTCTCTCAACCGATGCCCCGTCGAGGCTGTAGTCCCTGACCCCCGACCTCCTAAAGTCCACAATCATCTCTTTTGTTTTGCTGACGTTCAGGGAGAAGCAGTTCTCCTGACACCATCGCGCCAGATTCTCTACCTCTTCCAGGTAGGCCCTCTCGTCGTTTGCAGAGATCAAATATCATAGCTATGGATATAAAACTATTGCCCATTGGACATCGAGTATCTATCGTTCAATTTGTGAAAAAGAATTTTTTTTTTCATCCATACATTCCCGTTTTATACCGTGGTGAATATGAGTATAGTTTTAGAGTAATTCTGTCCAATCCAAGGAAACGCCACTATGCAGCGTTTAGTGCATTTCACTAGAAACTGTGGTGTTCCTCGCCTGGATCAACAATCAATCTGAAATCAACGCTATATTATCGGTATTATGTTTCATCATGAATGCATGAAAGGGTGGGGGGGGGGGGGGGTTTCTATGCTTTGATCGTCACCAACGGAATACGTTACACACACACACATTACACACATACGTTAGGATCGCAGGGAAGGGATTCTTCGATCAACGCAAGATTGATACCATATAGCCCTTACCTTGACTAGGATGAGCTCCAAAAAGAATATTCCAATTATCTGATCGCCATTCCAAGTATTGATGTCGATCGTGTTGCCAACATAATCCACCAAAGAACATGAACCGGGAGTGCTTGATTATCCTCAATCCATGTGTTATAAAGTTTACTTATGCCCGACTAGGAAAACCCGGACCGGACTTTTTAGATCGACATACAGCCCAAGCCAGAGAGTTTCCAAGGATGTGCAATACCGGCCGCAAGGCGGCAGGCCGCAGTGTTGGAAGTTTTTGTGATCTCAGACTCATCCCCAATGATAACACAGGCTCCCTCGATGGATTATGAATGGGAATATCGAATAAAATAAATAACGATAGAAAACCAGAGAAATCTCGGGTCTGGCCCTGAATGTGTTAAAACAGTCTTATGTTTGTAGGTAAAGTATTTAATGTTCGCTACCTAACGTTATTGCCCAACTGCTCACCTGAAACTCATATTATATAGTCTTTATAGACTCCTCTATAGACCTCTCTCTATAGACCTCTTTATAGACCTCTCTCTATAGACCTCTTTATAGACCTCTTTATAGACCTCTCTTTATAGACCTCTTTATAGACCTCTTTATATACCTCTTTATAGACCTCTCTCTATAGACCTCTCTATAGACCTCTCTATATACCTTTTTATAGACCTCTTTATAGACCTCTTTATAGACCTCTTTATAGACCTCTCTTTATAGACCTCTTTATAGACCTCTTTATAGACCTCTTTATAGACCTCTCTTTATAGACCTCTTTATAGACCTCTTTATATACCTCTTTATAGACCTCTCTCTATAGACCTATAGCAACAGTAATCAGTAGTAATGTATGTAACTTATGTAACGTTAGCTGAGGTAGCAACAGTAATCAGTAGTAATGTATAACTTATGTAACGTTAGCTGAGGTAGCAACAGTAATCAGTAGTAATGTATAACTTATGTAACGTTAGCTGAGGTAGCAACAGTAATCAGTAGTAATGTATAACTTATGTAACATTAGCTGAGGTAGCAACAGTAATCAGTAGTAATGTATGTAACTTCTGTAACGTTAGCTGAGGTAGCAACAGTAATCAGTAGTAATGTATGTAACTTATGTAACGTTAGCTGAGGTAGCAACAGTAATCAGTAGTAATGTATGTAACTTATGTAACGTTAGCTGAGGTAGCAACAGTAATCAGTAGTAATGTATAACTTATGTAACGTTAGCTGAGGTAGCAACAGTAATAAGTGGTAATGTATGTAACTTATGTAATGTTAGCTGAGGTAGCAACCGTAATCAGTAGTAATGTATGTAACTTATGTAACGTTAGCTGAGGTAGCAACAGTAATCAGTAGTAATGTATAACTTATGTAACGTTAGCTGAGGTAGCAACAGTAATCAGTAGTAATGTATGTAACTTTTGTAACGTTAGCTGAGGTAGCAACAGTAATCAGTAGTAATGTATAACTTATGTAACGTTAGCTGAGGTAGCAACAGTAATAAGTGGTAATGTATGTAACTTTTGTAACGTTAGCTGAGGTAGCAACAGTAATCAGTAGTAATGTATGTAACGTTAGCTGAGGTAGCAACAGTAATGTATGTAACTTATATAACGTTAGCTGAGGTAGCAACAGTAATCAGTAGTAATGTATAACTTATGTAACGTTAGCTGAGGTAGCAACAGTAATCAGTAGTAATGTAACTTATTAGCTGAGGTAGCAACAGTAATCAGTAGTAATGTATAAATTATGTAACGTTAGCTGAGGTAGCAACAGTAATCAGTAGTAATGTATGTAACTTATGTAACGTTAGCTGAGGTAGCAACAGTAATCAGTAGTAATGTATAACTTATGTAACGTTAGCTGAGGTAGCAACAGTAATCAGTAGTAATGTATAACTTATGTAACGTTAGCTGAGGTAGCAACAGTAATAAGTAGTAATGTATAACTTATGTAATGTTAGCTGAGGTAGCAACAGTAATCAGTAGTAATGTATAACTTATGTAATGTTAGCTGAGGTAGCAACAGTAATCAGTAGTAATGTATGTAACTTATGTAACATTAGCTGAGGTAGCAACAGTAATCAGTAGTAATGTATGTAACTTATGTAATGTTAGCTGAGGTAGCAACAGTAATAAGTAGTAATGTATAACTTATGTAATGTTAGCTGAGGTAGCAACAGTAATCAGTAGTAATGTATGTAACTTATGTAACGTTAGCTGAGGTAGCAACAGTAATCAGTAGTAATGTATATAACTTATGTAACGTTAGCTGAGGTAGCAACAGTAATCAGTAGTAATGTATAACTTATGTAACGTTAGCCGAGGTAGCAACAGTAATCAGTAGTAATGTATAACTTATGTAACGTTAGCTGAGGTAGCAACAGTAATCAGTAGTAATGTATAACTTATGTAACGTTAGCTGAGGTAGCAACAGTAATCAGTAGTAATGTATAAATTATGTAACGTTAGCCGAGGTAGCAACAGTAATCAGTAGTAATGTATGTAACTTATGTAACGTTAGCTGAGGTAGCAACAGTAATCAGTAGTAATGTATAACTTATGTAACGTTAGCTGAGGTAGCAACAGTAATCAGTAGTAATGTATGTAACTTATGTAACGTTAGCTGAGGTAGCAACAGTAATCAGTAGTAATGTATGTAACGTTAGCTGAGGTAGCAACAGTAATGTATGTAACTTATATAACGTTAGCTGAGGTAGCAACAGTAATCAGTAGTAATGTATAACTTATGTAACGTTAGCTGAGGTAGCAACAGTAATCAGTAGTAATGTAACTTATTAGCTGAGGTAGCAACAGTAATCAGTAGTAATGTATAAATTATGTAACGTTAGCTGAGGTAGCAACAGTAATCAGTAGTAATGTATGTAACTTATGTAACGTTAGCTGAGGTAGCAACAGTAATCAGTAGTAATGTATAACTTATGTAACGTTAGCTGAGGTAGCAACAGTAATCAGTAGTAATGTATAACTTATGTAACGTTAGCTGAGGTAGCAACAGTAATAAGTAGTAATGTATAACTTATGTAATGTTAGCTGAGGTAGCAACAGTAATCAGTAGTAATGTATAACTTATGTAATGTTAGCTGAGGTAGCAACAGTAATCAGTAGTAATGTATGTAACTTATGTAACATTAGCTGAGGTAGCAACAGTAATCAGTAGTAATGTATGTAACTTATGTAACGTTAGCTGAGGTAGCAACAGTAATCAGTAGTAATGTATGTAACGTATGTAATGTTAGCTGAGGTAGCAACAGTAATAAGTAGTAATGTATAACTTATGTAATGTTAGCTGAGGTAGCAACAGTAATCAGTAGTAATGTATGTAACTTATGTAACGTTAGCTGAGGTAGCAACAGTAATCAGTAGTAATGTATGTAACTTATGTAACGTTAGCTGAGGTAGCAACAGTAATCAGTAGTAATGTATAACTTATGTAACGTTAGCTGAGGTAGCAACAGTAATCAGTAGTAATGTATGTAACTTATGTAACGTTAGCTGAGGTAGCAACAGTAATCAGTAGTAATGTATGTAACGTTAGCTGAGGTAGCAACAGTAATGTATGTAACTTATATAACGTTAGCTGAGGTAGCAACAGTAATCAGTAGTAATGTATAACTTATGTAACGTTAGCTGAGGTAGCAACAGTAATCAGTAGTAATGTATAAATTATGTAACGTTAGCCGAGGTAGCAACAGTAATCAGTAGTAATGTATGTAACTTATGTAACGTTAGCTGAGGTAGCAACAGTAATCAGTAGTAATGTATAACTTATGTAACGTTAGCTGAGGTAGCAACAGTAATCAGTAGTAATGTATGTAACTTATGTAACGTTAGCTGAGGTAGCAACAGTAATCAGTAGTAATGTATGTAACGTTAGCTGAGGTAGCAACAGTAATGTATGTAACTTATATAACGTTAGCTGAGGTAGCAACAGTAATCAGTAGTAATGTATAACTTATGTAACGTTAGCTGAGGTAGCAACAGTAATCAGTAGTAATGTAACTTATTAGCTGAGGTAGCAACAGTAATCAGTAGTAATGTATAAATTATGTAACGTTAGCTGAGGTAGCAACAGTAATCAGTAGTAATGTATGTAACTTATGTAACGTTAGCTGAGGTAGCAACAGTAATCAGTAGTAATGTATAACTTATGTAACGTTAGCTGAGGTAGCAACAGTAATCAGTAGTAATGTATAACTTATGTAACGTTAGCTGAGGTAGCAACAGTAATAAGTAGTAATGTATAACTTATGTAATGTTAGCTGAGGTAGCAACAGTAATCAGTAGTAATGTATAACTTATGTAATGTTAGCTGAGGTAGCAACAGTAATCAGTAGTAATGTATGTAACTTATGTAACATTAGCTGAGGTAGCAACAGTAATCAGTAGTAATGTATGTAACTTATGTAACGTTAGCTGAGGTAGCAACAGTAATCAGTAGTAATGTATGTAACGTATGTAATGTTAGCTGAGGTAGCAACAGTAATAAGTAGTAATGTATAACTTATGTAATGTTAGCTGAGGTAGCAACAGTAATCAGTAGTAATGTATGTAACTTATGTAACGTTAGCTGAGGTAGCAACAGTAATCAGTAGTAATGTATGTAACTTATGTAACGTTAGCTGAGGTAGCAACAGTAATCAGTAGTAATGTATAACTTATGTAACGTTAGCTGAGGTAGCAACAGTAATCAGTAGTAATGTATGTAACTTATGTAACGTTAGCTGAGGTAGCAACAGTAATCAGTAGTAATGTATGTAACGTTAGCTGAGGTAGCAACAGTAATGTATGTAACTTATATAACGTTAGCTGAGGTAGCAACAGTAATCAGTAGTAATGTATAACTTATGTAACGTTAGCTGAGGTAGCAACAGTAATCAGTAGTAATGTAACTTATTAGCTGAGGTAGCAACAGTAATCAGTAGTAATGTATAAATTATGTAACGTTAGCTGAGGTAGCAACAGTAATCAGTAGTAATGTATGTAACTTATGTAACGTTAGCTGAGGTAGCAACAGTAATCAGTAGTAATGTATAACTTATGTAACGTTAGCTGAGGTAGCAACAGTAATCAGTAGTAATGTATAACTTATGTAACGTTAGCTGAGGTAGCAACAGTAATAAGTAGTAATGTATAACTTATGTAATGTTAGCTGAGGTAGCAACAGTAATCAGTAGTAATGTATAACTTATGTAATGTTAGCTGAGGTAGCAACAGTAATCAGTAGTAATGTATGTAACTTATGTAACATTAGCTGAGGTAGCAACAGTAATCAGTAGTAATGTATGTAACTTATGTAACGTTAGCTGAGGTAGCAACAGTAATCAGTAGTAATGTATGTAACTTATGTAATGTTAGCTGAGGTAGCAACAGTAATAAGTAGTAATGTATAACTTATGTAATGTTAGCTGAGGTAGCAACAGTAATCAGTAGTAATGTATGTAACTTATGTAACGTTAGCTGAGGTAGCAACAGTAATCAGTAGTAATGTATGTAACTTATGTAACGTTAGCTGAGGTAGCAACAGTAATCAGTAGTAATGTATAACTTATGTAACGTTAGCTGAGGTAGCAACAGTAATCAGTGGTAATGTATGTAACTTATGTAACGTTAGCTGAGGTAGCAACAGTAATCAGTAGTAATGTATAACTTATGTAACGTTAGCCGAGGTAGCAACAGTAATCAGTTATAATGTATGTAACTTATGTAACGTTAGCTGAGGTAGCAACAGTAATCAGTAGTAATGTATAACTTATGTAACGTTAGCTGAGGTAGCAACAGTAATCAGTAGTAATGTATAACTTATGTAACGTTAGCTGAGGTAGCAACAGTAATCAGTAGTAATGTATGTAACTTATGTAACGTTAGCTGAGGTAGCAACAGTAATCAGTAGTAATGTATGTAACGTTAGCTGAGGTAGCAACAGTAATCGGTGGTTTCGCTCGTTACTCCCTGTGCACTTTGAGTGCAAGAAGAAGGTGTCCGCTGTGCTCACAGCCTGTGTCTCGTCTAACTGAAACTGAATGTATTTCATCTCGCCGTTGTTGTTTTTCTTAACCACAGACGACCGTGCGCCAGCGAGACGTGGCACTCTTGTGACTCCAGCATATTCTCGGCTCGCTCCTCCTCTCCGCTCCGCAGAGGGAGGTCAGGGGGTGGCAGGCGGCTAAACATAGCTCCACTCTCCGCGTCTCCGTAGAAGTTTCCTTGTATTTTTAGCTGCTTAATGTTTGATCCGCCACATTTGTTTAGCCTCCGCAGCCGGCTGCACTCTCTCACAACGCGCCGCACGGTTCTCTCTCTCTCTCTGCTCTCGCTCGCCCGTCTCTGCGGATATTTTGCCGCCGCGGTTTGGGAATGGGATTTATCCGCCGTGTGCGTTACACGTTTATTTTTTAAATAGAATTAATTTTTAAATAGAATAATTTTTTTCATTTCAACCTTTATTTAAAAAATCGTAAGCTTCTGAGGTTTCCCTCATTCGCAGAAATGACGATTGTACAAAATGTAAACGGTACATAATACAAACAATATTCACAGAAAATTAAACTCCGCTAAAACAGTTACAGGTATTCACACAATGGTCTGAAACTTTAAACATTCCAAGGGAAGGGAGAACCTCCACCTTCAGCGTGAGTTGAAGGACATTCCATGAGTTAGAGGCATCGAAGGAAAAGGCTGACTTCCCTCGATCAGAACAAACTTGGGGAACCCTAAGAACCATCCAGTCATTCCATCGAGTTGAATAGGTTCCAATATTCCAATCTAACAGTGAGGAGATATAAACAGGTTGTTTACCAATAAGGGCTTTAAAAATAAATGAATACCAGTGTTTGTTGCGCCTTTCTGCAAGAGAAGGCCAACCCCCCCTGTCATACAATACAATGTAAAGGATATATTAAATAGAAATGTAAAGGATATATTAAATAGAAATGTAAAGGATATATTAAATAGAAATGTAAAGGATATATTAAAGGTATCCGAGGGAGTTTTCTTGTGAACAGCTTACTTTAGTTTATATCCATATTTCCTGTTGTTGTTCTACAGTCCATGGTTCTGAGTATCGGGGCCCCCAGGGCTGTGTGAACGCTGCGGCACGGAGCCACCTGTGGCGTGTGTACTATATAAATAAATAAAGTTATTATTATTACTACTACACGGCATCCATTATGGAGGAGTCCGGAGACGGGGCCATCGAGCGAGGCCGTCTGCCCCCCAAGATGAGCTCCCCGCTGGGCTATTTCAGGCCTCCGCTCCTCAATGAAACATCCCAACACGCAGAAACAACCCCATCCATCCATCCACCCTCTCAGACCCGGCTGTGTGTGAATGGACGGGGGGCGGGGGGGGGGGGGGGGATCTTAGGTGCTAGAGAGTGCCGTGTATAAATAGAAGAATCTGGCATCTTTTCTAAATGGTCCAGGCGAGATGGAGGAGTAAATATAGCGGAGTAGAAAAAGGAGTAAATATAGCCGGGTGACGGTTGCAGGCAAAGATAGAGCGTATAACTCTGAGCATGGACCGCGGAACCGGTATAGCCAGTAGGGCCGTGGCCATACCAACTTTTGGGGTGTAAAAAATAATATATATTATTTTTATTATTATTATTATTATTATTTTTTTTTTTTTTTTTTTTTTTGCCCTGCGCAGTTTTGGCGCCCTCCTCTATATCTGCAACAATTATTTTTACATAAAAAAAATTCTAACATAAGGGAAAATGAGCCAAAAGGTGTTCACAGTCTTTCTTTCTTCTTAATTTTCTTTGAAAGCAAATTTGCACATTCTTTTATTGTTTGTTATTATTATTATTATTATTATTATTATTATTATTATTATTATTATTATTATTATTATTATTATTATTATTATTATTATTATTATTATTGTGTGTTAGCTAAGTTGTTTATTTGTTTTAATTCTTTAGTGTGCACTTTACATTTATTCTTAGCTCTTGTTCTTGCTTGTAAAAAATAAAGGTGCAGTACTTTACTGTATAACTGTTAACCCTTTCACTGCCACACGACAGAGGGTTAACCCTTTATTATCATCACACAACCGACGGTCGTGAAAGGGTTAACCTTCTGTGTATTGTCGCAGTGAAAAGGGTTAACCGGTTGGTAGCGTCTGTGAGGACCTTTGAAATGTCTCTGTGATTCTTGTATAACGAACGGTTCGGTTAGAACCAGTCCTTCATGGTCAACATACGTTGGTTTGCTATTGAGGAGCAAGTGACTGTGGATTCACTCGGTGCATCACAGTTTTTTGGCTCATTTTCCCTTATGTTAGAATTTTTTTTATGTAAAAATAATGGTTGCAGATATAGAGGAGGGCGCCAAAACTGCGCAGAGCAAAAAAAATATAATCTAATAATTTCTTTTTTTTTAACCCCGAAAGTTGGCCCTACTTATTCCAAATGCATTCCGCGGTCCATGACTCTGAGAGCAGGATGTAGAACTCTGAGAGCAGGATGTAGAACTCTGGGGACAGGATGTAGAACTCTGAGGGCAGGATGTAGATCTCTGAGAGCAGGATGGAGAACTCTGGGGACAGGATGTAGAACTCTGAGGGCAGGATGTAGATCTCTGAGGGCAGGATGTAGAACTCTGAGGGCAGGATGTAGAACTCTGAGGGCAGGATGTAGAACTCCGAGGGCAGGATGTAGAACTCTGAGGGCAGGATATAGAACTCTGAGGGCAGGATGTAGAACTCTGAGGGCAGGATGTAGAACTCTGAGGGCAGGATGTAGAACTCTGAGAGCAGGATGTAGAACTCTGAGGGGCAGGATGTAGAACTCTGAGAGCAGGATGTAGAAGTCTGAGGGCAGGATGTAGAACTCTGAGGGGCAGGATGTAGAACTCTGAGAGCAGGATGTAGAACTCTGAGGGCAGGATGTAGAACTCTGAGAGCAGGATGTAGAACTCTGAGAGCAGGATGTAGAATTCTGAGAGCAGGATGTAGAACTCTGAGGGCAGGATGTAGAACTCTGAGGGCGGGCTGAAGACGGAACAACAAACGCACATCCATCATCTCCTTTGAATCCATCCTGTTGAGATAACAACGCACTGAGGTTTTATTTCTTTCTGCCGTGTTGCCGGTCTGTTCCTCGCAGGCCATTCATCCTGCTAGTCCTGGTCGGTTGGTCTCTTGGACCCCTAGCAGGCTCATAATCATACGGTTGTGGTCTGTAAGGTTGTGGTCTGTAAGGTCGGGCGCCAGCACGCAAATCGTCCTTAAGAGGTCCCGCGGTCGGTGATGCTTAATTTGGCAGCATGTCTTTGTTGTTGCCGCCATCTTTAGTGTTACAGATTTCCCTGTTCAAAACGACCACAGTGATGCTTCTCATGTTACAGTCTGGTCTCTGGATGTGATGCAGGAGTGCGCTGCATGTTGAACGCACGGTGCAGAGTTGCAATTCAACAGAATTTACATGAAATGGGGATGTTTTAACTGAAACATGCTACAAGACCTAGTATTGATGCCACTATATGAATTGAAAATGGGGGACCCTGATGTAAACAAGACGAAAGTCTTTCTCTGGTCTGCCTCCCCTTAACAATTGTATGTATTGAGCCGTACTGTATTGTACCCATTCTGCAATCTGTTAAATAAAGTTTTCATTCATTCATTCATTCACTATGATGCCACTTGTCGATTTCACGCAGTTATCAATAATTATCGATAATAAGTGGTCTCGGCCTCGGAAGCCTCCTCCAGGAATGTGACGCCACCACCACACTCCCTGATCCAGTTCCTCATCGATGCCGCTGTGTCTTCCCGGCCTCAGCCTCGCAAAGGACCCTGTAATTGAGTTACGCGGGGCTCTCGTCTGAAAGGGCCACATGCAGATCTTGGATCTGTAATTACAGCGCAGGCAGGCAGGGCTGAGTTAGGGGAGGCAGGGCTGAGTTAGGGGAGGCAGGGCTGAGTTAGGGGAGGCAGGCTGAGTTAGGGGAGGCAGGGCTGAGTTAGGGGAGGCAGGGGTGAGTTAGGGGAGGCAGGCTGAGTTAGGGGAGGCAGGGGTGAGTTAGGGGAGGCAGGCTGAGTTAGGGGAGGCAGGCTGAGTTAGGGGAGGCAGGGCTGAGTTAGGGGAGGCAGGGCTGAGTTAGGGGAGGCAGGGGTGAGTTAGGGGAGGCAGGCTGAGTTAGGGGAGGCAGGGCTGAGTTAGGGGAGGCAGGCTGAGTTAGGGGAGGCAGGCTGAGTTAGGGGAGGCAGGCTGAGTGAGTTAGGGGAGGCAGGCTGAGTTAGGGGAGGCAGGCTGAGTTAGGGGAGGCAGGCTGAGTTAGGGGAGGCAGGGCTGAGTTAGGGGAGGCAGGGGTGAGTTAGGGGAGGCAGGGTGAGTTAGGGGAGGCAGGGCTGAGTTAGGGGAGGCAGGCTGAGTTAGGTGAGGCAGGGCTGAGTTAGGGGAGGCAGGGCTGAGTTAGGGGAGGCAGGCTGAGTTAGGGGAGGCAGGGTGAGTTAGGGGAGGCAGGCTGAGTTAGGGGAGCCAGGCTGAGTTAGGGGAGGCAGGCTGAGTTAGGGGAGGCAGGGCTGAGTTAGGGGAGGCAGGGGTGAGTTAGGGGAGGCAGGCTGAGTTAGGGGAGGCAGGGCTGAGTTAGGGGAGGCAGGCTGAGTTAGGGGAGGCAGGGGTGAGTTAGGGGAGGCAGGCTGAGTTAGGGGAGGCAGGGTGAGTTAGGGGAGGCAGGCTGAGTTAGGGGAGGCAGGCTGAGTTAGGGGAGGCAGGGCTGAGTTAGGGGAGGCAGGGCTGAGTTAGGGGAGGCAGGCTGAGTTAGGGGAGGCAGGGGTGAGTTAGGGGAGGCAGGGTGAGTTAGGGGAGGCAGGGCTGAGTTAGGGGAGGCAGGCTGAGTTAGGGGAGGCAGGGCTGAGTTAGGGGAGGCAGGTGGCTGAGTTAGGGGAGGCAGGGCTGAGTTAGGGGAGGCAGGGCTGAGTTAGGGGACAGTTAGGGGAGGCAGGCTGAGTTAGGGGAGGCAGGCTGAGTTAGGGGAGGCAGGGTGGGCTGAGTTAGGGGAGGCAGGGCTGAGTTAGGGGAGGCAGGGTGGGCTGAGTTAGGGGAGGCAGGGTGAGTTAGGGGAGGCAGGCTGAGTTAGGGGAGGCAGGCTGAGTTAGGGGAGTCAGGCTGAGTTAGGGGAGGCAGGGCTGAGTTAGGGGAGGCAGGGTGAGTTAGGGGAGGCAGGGCTGAGTTAGGGGAGGCAGGCTGAGTTAGGGGAGGCAGGGCTGAGTTAGGGGAGGCAGGGCTGAGTTAGGGGAGGCAGGGGTGAGTTAGGGGAGGCAGGGTGAGTTAGGGGAGGCAGGCTGAGTTAGGGGAGGCAGGCTGAGTTAGGGGAGGCAGGCTGAGTTAGGGGAGGCAGGGCTGAGTTATGGGAGGCAGGGGTGAGTTAGGGGAGGCAGGGTGAGTTAGGGGAGGCAGGGCTGAGTTAGGGGAGGCAGGCTGAGTTAGGTGAGGCAGGGCTGAGTTAGGGGAGGCAGGGCTGAGTTAGGGGAGGCAGGGCTGAGTTAGGGGAGGCAGGCTGAGTTAGGGGAGGCAGGGGTGAGTTAGGGGAGGCAGGGTGAGTTAGGGGAGGCAGGGGTGAGTTAGGGGAGGCAGGCAGGGCTGAGTTAGGGGAGGCAGGGTGGGCTGAGTTAGGGGAGGCAGGGCTGAGTTAGGGGAGGCAGGGCTGAGTTAGGGGAGGCAGGCTGAGTTAGGGGAGGCAGGGCTGAGTTAGGGGAGGCAGGTGGCTGAGTTAGGGGAGGCAGGGCTGAGTTAGGGGAGGCAGGCTGAGTTAGGGGAGGCAGGGGTGAGTTAGGGGAGGCAGGCTGAGTTAGGGGAGGCAGGGGTGAGTTAGGGGAGGCATGGCTGAGTTAGGGGAGGCAGGGTTGAGTTAGGGGAGGCAGGGCTGAGTTAGGGGAGGCAGGCAGGCTGAGTTAGGGGAGGCAGGCTGAGTTAGGGGAGGCAGGGCTGAGTTAGGGGAGGCAGGGCTGAGTTAGGGGAGGCAGGGTGAGTTAGGGGAGGCAGGGTTGAGTTAGGGGAGGCAGGGCTGAGTTAGGGGAGGCAGGGCTGAGTTAGGGGAGGCAGGGTGGGCTGAGTTAGGGGAGGCAGGCTGAGTTAGGGGAGGCAGGGGTGAGTTAGGGGAGGCAGGCTGAGTTAGGGGAGGCAGGCTGAGTTGGGGGAGGCAGGGCTGAGTTAGGGGAGGCAGGCTGAGTTAGGGGAGGCAGGGCTGAGTTAGGGGAGGCAGGCTGAGTTAGGGGAGGCAGGGGTGAGTTAGGGGAGGCAGGGTGAGTTAGGGGAGGCAGGGCTGAGTTAGGGGAGGCAGGCTGAGTTAGGGGAGGCAGGCTGAGTTAGGGGAGGCAGGCTGAGTTAGGGGAGGCAGGGGTGAGTTAGGGGAGGCAGGCTGAGTTAGGGGAGGCAGGGCTGAGTTAGGGGAGGCAGGGCTGAGTTAGGGGAGGCAGGGCTGAGTTAGGGGAGGCAGGGCTGAGTTAGGAGAGGCAGGGTGTGCTGAGTTAGGGGAGGCAGGCTGAGTTAGGGGAGGCAGGGGTGAGTTAGGGGAGGCAGGCTGAGTTAGGGGAGGCAGGGCTGAGTTAGGGGAGGCAGGGTGTGCTGAGTTAGGGGAGGCAGGCTGAGTTAGGGGAGGCAGGGGTGAGTTAGGGGAGGCAGGGCTGAGTTAGGGGAGGCAGGGTTGAGTTAGGGGAGGCATGGCTGAGTTAGGGGAGGCAGGGCTGAGTTAGGGGAGGCAGGGCTGAGTTAGGGGAGGCAGGCTGAGTTAGGGGAGGCAGGCTGAAGGCAGGCTGAGTTAGGGGAGGCAGGGCTGAGTTAGGGGAGGCAGGGCTGAGTTAGGGGAGGCAGGGCTGAGTTAGGGGAGGCAGGGCTGAGTTAGGGGAGGCAGGCTGAGTTAGGGGAGGCAGGGCTGAGTTAGGGGAGGCAAGGTGTGCTGAGTTAGGGGAGGCAGGCTGAGTTAGGGGAGGCAGGGGTGAGTTAGGGGAGGCAGGGCTGAGTTAGGGGAGGCAGGGTTGAGTTAGGGGAGGCAGGGCTGAGTTAGGGGAGGCAGGGCTGAGTTAGGGGAGGCAGGGCTGAGTTAGGGGAGGCAGGCTGAGTTAGGGGAGGCAGGGTGGGCTGAGTTAGGGGAGGCAGGCTGAGTTAGGGGAGGAGGGTGAGTTAGGGGAGTCAGGCTGAGTTAGGTGAGGCAGGGCTGAGTTAGGGGAGGCAGGGCTGAGTTAGGGGAGGCAGGCTGAGTTAGGGGAGGCAGGGGTGAGTTAGGGAGGCAGGGTGAGTTAGGGGAGGCAGGGCTGAGTTAGGGAGGCAGGCTGAGTTAGGGGAGGCAGGGCTGAGTTAGGGGAGGCAGGTGGCTGAGTTAGGGGAGGCAGGGCTGAGTTAGGGAGGCAGGCTGAGTTAGGGGAGGCAGGGGTGAGTTAGGGGAGGCAGGCTGAGTTAGGGGAGGCAGGGGTGAGTTAGGGGAGGCAGGGGTGAGTTAGGGGAGGCAGGCTGAGTTAGGGGAGGCAGGGCTGAGTTTGGGAGGCAGGCTGAGTTAGGGGAGGCAGGGCTGAGTTAGGGGAGGCAGGGCTGAGTTAGGGGAGGCAGGCTGAGTTAGGGGAGGCAGGGTTGAGTTCGGGGAGGCAGGGCTGAGTTAGGGGAGGCAGGCTGAGTTAGGGGAGGCAGGTGGGCTGAGTTAGGGGAGGCAGGGCTGAGTTAGGGGAGGCAGGCTGAGTTAGGGGAGGCAGGGTGGGCTGAGTTAGGGGAGGCAGGGTTGAGTTAGGGGAGGCAGGGCTGAGTTAGGGGAGGCAGGGTTGAGTTAGGGGAGGCAGGGTGAGTTAGGGGAGGCAGGGCTGAGTTAGGGGAGGCAGGGCTGAGTTAGGGGAGGCAGGGTGAGTTAGGGGAGGCAGGGCTGAGTTAGGGGAGGCAGGTGGCTGAGTTAGGGGAGGCAGGCTGAGTTAGGGGAGGCAGGGCTGAGTTAGGGGAGGCAGGGCTGAGTTAGGGGAGGCAGGGCTGAGTTAGGGGAGGCAGGGGTGAGTTAGGGGAGGCAGGGCTGAGTTAGGGGAGGCAGGGGTGAGTTAGGGGAGGCAGGGCTGAGTTAGGGGAGGCAGGGCTGAGTTAGGGGAGGCCGGGCTGAGTTAGGGGAGGCAGGCTGAGTTAGGGGAGGCAGGGCTGAGTTAGGGGAGGCAGGCTGACTTAGGGGAGGCAGGCTGAGTTAGGGGAGGCAGGGTTGAGTTAGGGGAGGCTGGGTGGGCTGAGTTAGGGGAGGCAGGGCTGAGTTAGGGGAGGCAGGGGTGAGTTAGGGGAGGCAGGCTGAGTTAGGGGAGGCAGGGTGAGTTAGGGGAGGCAGGGGTGAGTTAGGGGAGGCAGGCTGAGTTAGGGGAGGCAGGGCTGAGTTTGGGGAGGCAGGCTGAGTTAGGGGAGGCAGGGCTGAGTTAGGGGAGGCAGGGCTGAGTTAGGGGAGGCAGGCTGAGTTAGGGGAGGCAGGGTTGAGTTAGGGGAGGCAGGGCTGAGTTAGGGGAGGCAGGCTGAGTTAGGGGAGGCAGGGTGGGCTGAGTTAGGGGAGGCAGGGCTGAGTTAGGGGAGGCAGGCTGAGTTAGGGGAGTCAGGGTGGGCTGAGTTAGGGGAGGCAGGGTTGAGTTAGGGGAGGCAGGGCTGAGTTAGGGGAGGCAGGGTTGAGTTAGGGGAGGCAGGGTGAGTTAGGGGAGGCATGGCTGAGTTAGGGGAGGCAGGGCTGAGTTAGGGGAGGCAGGGGTGAGTTAGGGGAGGCAGGGCTGAGTTAGGGGAGGCAGGCTGAGTTAGGGGAGGCAGGTGGCTGAGTTAGGGGAAGCAGGCTGAGTTAGGGGAGGCAGGGCTGAGTTAGGGGAGGCAAGGCTGAGTTAGGGGAGGCAGGGGTGAGTTAGGGGAGGCAGGGCTGAGTTAGGGGAGGCAGGGCTGAGTTAGGGGAGGCCGGGCTGAGTTAGGGGAGGCAGGCTGAGTTAGGGGAGGCAGGGCTGAGTTAGGGGAGGCAGGCTGAGTTACGGGAGGCAGGCTGAGTTAGGGGAGGCAGGGTTGAGTTAGGGGAGGCTGGGTGGGCTGAGTTAGGAAGGCAGGGCTGAGTTAGGGGAGGCAGGCTGAGTTAGGGGAGGCAGGGCTGAGTTAGGGGAGGCAGGGCTGAGTTAGGGGAGGCAGGGTGAGTTAGGGCAGGCAGGGTGGGCTGAGTTAGGGGAGGCAGGGCTGAGTTAGGGGAGGCAGGGCTGAGTTAGGGGAGGCAGGGTGAGTTAGGGGAGGCATGGCTGAGTTAGGGGAGGCAGGGTTGAGTTAGGGGAGGCAGGGCTGAGTTAGGGGAGGCAGGCAGGCTGAGTTAGGGGAGGCAGGCTGAGTTAGGGGAGGCAGGGCTGAGTTAGGGGAGGCAGGGCTGAGTTAGGGGAGGCAGGGTGAGTTAGGGGAGGCATGGCTGAGTTAGGGGAGGCAGGGTTGAGTTAGGGGAGGCAGGGCTGAGTTAGGGGAGGCAGGCAGGCTGAGTTAGGGGAGGCAGGCTGAGTTAGGGGAGGCAGGGGTGAGTTAGGGGAGGCAGGCTGAGTTAGGGGAGGCAGGGCTGAGTTAGGGGAGGCAGGCTGAGTTAGGGGAGGCAGGGCTGAGTTAGGGGAGGCAGGCTGAGTTAGGGGAGGCAGGGTGAGTTAGGGGAGGCAGGGTGAGTTAGGGGAGGCAGGGCTGAGTTAGGGGAGGCAGGCTGAGTTAGGGGAGGCAGGCTGAGTTAGGGGAGGCAGGCTGAGTTAGGGGAGGCAGGGGTGAGTTAGGGGAGGCAGGCTGAGTTAGGGGAGGCAGGGCTGAGTTAGGGGAGGCAGGGCTGAGTTAGGGGAGGCAGGGCTGAGTTAGGGGAGGCAGGGTGTGCTGAGTTAGGGGAGGCAGGCTGAGTTAGGGGAGGCAGGGGTGAGTTAGGGGAGGCAGGCTGAGTTAGGGGAGGCAGGGCTGAGTTAGGGGAGGCAGGGTGTGCTGAGTTAGGGGAGGCAGGCTGAGTTAGGGGAGGCAGGGGTGAGTTAGGGGAGGCAGGGCTGAGTTAGGGGAGGCAGGGTTGAGTTAGGGGAGGCAGGGCTGAGTTAGGGGAGGCAGGGCTGAGTTAGGGGAGGCAGGGCTGAGTTAGGGGAGGCAGGCTGAGTTAGGGGAGGCAGGCTGAGTTAGGGGAGGCAGGGGTGAGTTAGGGGAGGCAGGGTGGGCTGAGTTAGGGGAGGCAGGGCTGAGTTAGGGGAGGCAGGCTGAGTTAGGGGAGGCAGGGTGGGCTGAATTAGGGGAGGCAGGGTTGAGTTAGGGGAGGCAGGGCTGAGTTAGGGGAGGCAGGGTTGAGTTAGGGGAGGCAGGGCTGAGTTAGGGGAGGCAGGGCTGAGTTAGGGCAGGCAGGCTGAGTTAGGGGAGGCAGGCTGAGTTAGGGGAGGCAGGGCTGAGTTAGGGGAGGCAGGGCTGAGTTAGGGGAGGCAGGGCTGAGTTAGGGGAGGCAGGGTGAGTTAGGGGAGGCAGGGCTGAGTTAGGGGAGGCAGGGCTGAGATAGGGGAGGCAGGGCTGAGTTAGGGGAGGCAGGCTGAGTTAGGGGAGGCAGGCTGAGTTAGGGGAGGCAGGCTGAGTTAGGGGAGGCAGGCTGAGTTAGGGGAGGCAGGGGTGAGTTAGGGGAGGCAGGCTGAGTTAGGGTAGGCAGGGCTGAGTTAGGGGAGGCAGGGCTGAGTTAGGGGAGGCAGGGCTGAGTTAGGGGAGGCAGGGCTGAGTTAGGGGAGGCAGGGTGAGTTAGGGGAGGCAGGGCTGAGTTAGGGGAGGCAGGGCTGAGTTAGGGGAGGCAGGCTGAGTTAGGGGAGGCAGGCTGAGTTAGGGGAGGCAGGGTGGGCTGAGTTAGGGGAGGCAGGGCTGAGTTAGGGGAGGCAGGGCTGAGTTAGGGGAGGCAGGGCTGAGTTAGGGGAGGCAGGCTGAGTTAGGGGAGGCAGGGCTGAGTTAGGGGAGGCAGGGCTGAGTTAGGGGAGGCAGGGCTGAGTTAGGGGAGGCAGGGCTGAGTTAGGGGAGGCAGGCTGAGTTAGGGGAGGCAGGGCTGAGTTAGGGGAGGCAAGGTGTGCTGAGTTAGGGGAGGCAGGCTGAGTTAGGGGAGGCAGGGGTGAGTTAGGGGAGGCAGGGCTGAGTTAGGGGAGGCAGGGTTGAGTTAGGGGAGGCAGGGCTGAGTTAGGGGAGGCAGGGCTGAGTTAGGGGAGGCAGGGCTGAGTTAGGGGAGGCAGGCTGAGTTAGGGGAGGCAGGGTGGGCTGAGTTAGGGGAGGCAGGCTGAGTTAGGGGAGGCAGGGCTGAGTTAGGGGAGGCAGGGGTGAGTTAGGGGAGGCAGGGTGAGTTAGGGGAGGCAGGCTGAGTTAGGGGAGGCAGGGCTGAGTTAGGGGAGGCAGGGCTGAGTTAGGGGAGGCAGGGGTGAGTTAGGGGAGGCAGGGCTGAGTTAGGGGAGGCAGGCTGAGTTAGGGGAGGCAGGCTGAGTTAGGTGAGGCAGGGCTGAGTTAGGGGAGGCTGGGTGGGCTGAGTTGGGGGAGGCAGGGCTGAGTTAGGGGAGGCAGGCTGAGTTAGGGGAGGCAGGGCTGAGTTAGGGGAGGCAGGGCTGAGTTAGGGGAGGCAGGGCTGAGTTAGGGGAGGCAGGGCTGAGTTAGGGGAGGCAGGGTGAGTTAGGGGAGGCAGGGCTGAGTTAGGGGAGGCAGGGCTGAGTTAGGGGAGGCAGGGTGAGTTAGGGGAGGCAGGGCTGAGTTAGGGGAGGCAGGGCTGAGTTAGGGGAGGCAGGGCTGAGTTAGGGGAGGCAGGGTGAGTTAGGGGAGGCATGGCTGAGTTAGGGGAGGCAGGGCTGAGTTAGGGGAGGCAGGCTGAGTTAGGGGAGGCAGGCTGAGTTAGGGGAGGCAGGGCTGAGTTAGGAGTTAGGGGAGGCATGGCTGAGTTAGGGGAGGCAGGGTTGAGTTAGGGGAGGCATGGCTGAGTTAGGGGAGGCAGGGCTGAGTTAGGGGAGGCAGGGCTGAGTTAGGGGAGGCAGGCTGAGTTAGGGGAGGCAGGCTGAGTTAGGGGAGGCACGGCTGAGTTAGGGGAGGCAGGCTGAGTTAGGGGAGGCAGGGCTGAGTTAGGGGAGGCAGGCTGAGTTAGGGGAGGCAGGGCTGAGTTAGGGGAGGCAGGGCTGAGTTAGGGGAGGCAGGGCTGAGTTAGGGGAGGCAGGCTGAGTTAGGGGAGGCAGGGCTGAGTTAGGGGAGCCAGGCTGAGTTAGGGGAGGCAGGCTGAGTTAGGGGAGGCAGGCTGAGTTAGGGCAGGCAGGGTGGGCTGAGTTAGGGGAGGCAGGGTTGAGTTAGGGGAGGCAGGGCTGAGTTAGGGGAGGCAGGGCTGAGTTAGGGGAGGCAGGCTGAGTTAGGGGAGGCAGGGCTGAGTTAGGGGAGGCAGGGCTGAGTTAGGTGAGGCAGGGCTGAGTTAGGGGAGGCAGGGCTGAGTTAGGGGAGGCAGGGCTGAGTTAGGGGAGGCAGGGCTGAGTTAGGGGAGGCAGGCTGAGTTAGGGGAGGCAGGCTGAGTTAGGGGAGGCAGGGTGTGCTGAGTTAGGGGAGGCAGGCTGAGTTAGGGGAGGCAGGCTGAGTTAGGGAAGGCAGGCTGAGTTAGGGGAGGCAGGCTGAGTTAGGGGAGGCAGGCTGAGTTAGGGGAGGCAGGCAGGGTGAGTTAGGGGAGGCAGGGCTGAGTTAGGGGAGGCAGGGCTGAGTTAGGGGAGGCAGGGTGGGCTGAGTTAGGGGAGGCAGGCTGAGTTAGGGGAGGCAGGGCTGAGTTAGGGGAGGCAGGGTGGGCTGAGTTAGGGGAGGCAGGGCTGAGTTAGGGGAGGCAGGGCTGAGTTAGGGGAGGCAGGGTGGGCTGAGTTAGGGGAGGCAGGGTGAGTTAGGGGAGGCAGGGCTGAGTTAGGGGAGGCAAGGTTGAGTTAGGGGAGGCAGGGCTGAGTTAGGGGAGGCAGGCTGAGTTAGGGGAGGCAGGGCTGAGTTAGGGGAGGCAGGGGTGAGTTAGGGGAGGCAGGGCTGAGTTAGGGGAGGCAGGGTTGAGTTAGGGGAGGCAGGGCTGAGTTAGGGGAGGCAGGGCTGAGTTAGGGGAGGCAGGGCTGAGTTAGGGGAGGCAGGGCTGAGTTAGGGGAGGCAGGGGTGAGTTAGGGGAGGCAGGCTGAGTTAGGGGAGGCTGGGTGGGCTGAGTTAGGGGAGGCAGGGCTGAGTTAGGGGAGGCAGGGCTGAGTTAGGGGAGGCTGGGTGGGCTGAGTTAGGGGAGGCAGGCTGAGTTAGGGGAGGCATTGCTGAGTTAGGGGAGGCAGGGCTGAGTTAGGGGAGGCAGGGGTGAGTTAGGGGAGGCAGGGTGAGTTAGGGGAGGCAGGGTGAGTTAGGGGAGGCAGGGCTGAGTTAGGGGAGGCAGGGTTGAGTTAGGGGAGGCAGGGTTGAGTTAGGGGAGGCAGGGCTGAGTTAGGGGAGGCAGGGTTGAGTTAGGGCAGGCAGGGTGGGCTGAGTTAGGGGAGGCAGGGCTGAGTTAGGGGAGGCAGGGGTGAGTTAGGGGAGGCAGGGTGGGCTGAGTTAGGCGAGGCAGGGCTGAGTTAGGGGAGGCAGGGGTGAGTTAGGGGAGGCAGGGCTGAGTTAGGGGAGGCAGGGCTGAGTTAGGGCAGGCAGGGCTGAGTTAGGGGAGGCAGGGGTGAGTTAGGGGAAGCAGGGTGAGTTAGGGGAGGCAGGGCTGAGTTAGGGGAGGCAGGCTGAGTTAGGGGAGGCAGGGCTGAGTTAGGGGAGGCAGGCTGAGTTAGGGGAGGCAGGGCTGAGTTAGGGGAGGCAGGGCTGAGTTAGGGGAGGCAGGGCTGAGTTAGGGGAGGCAGGGGTGAGTTAGGTGAGGCAGGGCTGAGTTAGGGGAGGCTGGGCTGAGTTAGGGGAGGCAGGGCTTTGAGTTAGGGGAGGCAGGGCTGAGTTAGGGGAGGCAGGGCTGAGTTAGGGGAGGCAGGCTGAGTTAGGGGAGGCAGGCTGAGTTAGGGGAGGCAGGCTGAGTTAGGGGAGGCAGGGCTGAGTTAGGGGAGGCAGGCTGAGTTAGGGGAGGCAGGGTGAGTAAGGGGAGGCAGGGGTGAGTTAGGGGAGGCAGGCAGGGCTGAGTTAGGGGAGGCAGGCAGGGCTGAGTTAGGGGAGGCAGGCTGAGTTAGGGGAGGCAGGCAGGGCTGAGTTAGGGGAGGCAGGCAGGGCTGAGTTAGGGGAGGCAGGCTGAGTTAGGGGAGGGAGGGTGAGTTAGGGGAGTCAGGCTGAGTTAGGTGAGGCAGGGCTGAGTTAGGGGAGGCAGGGCTGAGTTAGGGGAGGCAGGCTGAGTTAGGGGAGGCAGGGGTGAGTTAGGGGAGGCAGGGTGAGTTAGGGGAGGCAGGGCTGAGTTAGGGGAGGCAGGCTGAGTTAGGGGAGGCAGGGCTGAGTTAGGGGAGGCAGGTGGCTGAGTTAGGGGAGGCAGGGCTGAGTTAGGGGAGGCAGGCTGAGTTAGGGGAGGCAGGGGTGAGTTAGGGGAGGCAGGCTGAGTTAGGGGAGGCAGGGGTGAGTTAGGGGAGGCAGGGGTGAGTTAGGGGAGGCAGGCTGAGTTAGGGGAGGCAGGGCTGAGTTTGGGGAGGCAGGCTGAGTTAGGGGAGGCAGGGCTGAGTTAGGGGAGGCAGGGCTGAGTTAGGGGAGGCAGGCTGAGTTAGGGGAGGCAGGGTTGAGTTCGGGGAGGCAGGGCTGAGTTAGGGGAGGCAGGCTGAGTTAGGGGAGGCAGGGTGGGCTGAGTTAGGGGAGGCAGGGCTGAGTTAGGGGAGGCAGGCTGAGTTAGGGGAGTCAGGGTGGGCTGAGTTAGGGGAGGCAGGGTTGAGTTAGGGGAGGCAGGGCTGAGTTAGGGGAGGCAGGGTTGAGTTAGGGGAGGCAGGGTGAGTTAGGGGAGGCAGGGCTGAGTTAGGGGAGGCAGGGCTGAGTTAGGGGAGGCAGGGGTGAGTTAGGGGAGGCAGGGCTGAGTTAGGGGAGGCAGGTGGCTGAGTTAGGGGAGGCAGGCTGAGTTAGGGGAGGCAGGGCTGAGTTAGGGGAGGCAGGGCTGAGTTAGGGGAGGCAGGGCTGAGTTAGGGGAGGCAGGGGTGAGTTAGGGGAGGCAGGGCTGAGTTAGGGGAGGCAGGGGTGAGTTAGGGGAGGCAGGGCTGAGTTAGGGGAGGCAGGGCTGAGTTAGGGGAGGCCGGGCTGAGTTAGGGGAGGCAGGCTGAGTTAGGGGAGGCAGGGCTGAGTTAGGGGAGGCAGGCTGACTTAGGGGAGGCAGGCTGAGTTAGGGGAGGCAGGGTTGAGTTAGGGGAGGCTGGGTGGGCTGAGTTAGGGGAGGCAGGGCTGAGTTAGGGGAGGCAGGCTGAGTTAGGGGAGGCAGGGCTGAGTTAGGGGAGGCAGGGTGAGTTAGGGCAGGCAGGGTGAGTTAGGGCAGGCAGGGTGGGCTGAGTTAGGGGAGGCAGGGCTGAGTTAGGGGAGGCAGGGCTGAGTTAGGGGAGGCAGGGTGAGTTAGGGGAGGCATGGCTGAGTTAGGGGAGGCAGGGTTGAGTTAGGGGAGGCAGGGCTGAGTTAGGGGAGGCAGGCAGGCTGAGTTAGGGGAGGCAGGCTGAGTTAGGGGAGGCAGGGCTGAGTTAGGGGAGGCAGGGCTGAGTTAGGGGAGGCAGGGTGAGTTAGGGGAGGCATGGCTGAGTTAGGGGAGGCAGGGTTGAGTTAGGGGAGGCAGGGCTGAGTTAGGGCAGGCAGGCAGGCTGAGTTAGGGGAGGCAGGCTGAGTTAGGGGAGGCAGGGGTGAGTTAGGGGAGGCAGGCTGAGTTAGGGGAGGCAGGCTGAGTTAGGGGAGGCAGGGCTGAGTTAGGGGAGGCAGGCTGAGTTAGGGGAGGCAGGGCTGAGTTAGGGGAGGCAGGCTGAGTTAGGGGAGGCAGGGGTGAGTTAGGGGAGGCAGGGTGAGTTAGGGGAGGCAGGGCTGAGTTAGGGGAGGCAGGCTGAGTTAGGGGAGGCAGGGGTGAGTTAGGGGAGGCAGGGCTGAGTTAGGGGAGGCAGGGTTGAGTTAGGGGAGGCAGGGTGAGTTAGGGGAGGCAGGGGTGAGTTAGGGGAGGCAGGCTGAGTTAGGGGAGGCAGGGCTGAGTTAGGGGAGGCAGGGCTGAGTTAGGGGAGGCAGGGCTGAGTTAGGGGAGGCAGGGCTGAGTTAGGGGAGGCAGGGTGTGCTGAGTTAGGGGAGGCAGGCTGAGTTAGGGGAGGCAGGGGTGAGTTAGGGGAGGCAGGCTGAGTTAGGGGAGGCAGGGTGTGCTGAGTTAGGTGAGGCAGGGGTGAGTTAGGTGAGGCAGGGGTGAGTTAGGGGAGGCAGGGCTGAGTTAGGGGAGGCAGGGTTGAGTTAGGGGAGGCAGGGCTGAGTTAGGGGAGGCAGGGCTGAGTTAGGGGAGGCAGGGCTGAGTTAGGGGAGGCAGGCTGAGTTAGGGGAGGCAGGCTGAGTTAGGGGAGGCAGGGGTGAGTTAGGGGAGGCAGGGTGGGCTGAGTTAGGGGAGGCAGGGCTGAGTTAGGGGAGGCAGGCTGAGTTAGGGGAGGCAGGGGTGAGTTAGGGGAGGCAGGGCTGAGTTAGGGGAGGCAGGGTTGAGTTAGGGGAGGCAGGGCTGAGTTAGGGGAGGCAGGGCTGAGTTAGGGGAGGCAGGGCTGAGTTAGGGGAGGCAGGCTGAGTTAGGGGAGGCAGGCTGAGTTAGGGGAGGCAGGGGTGAGTTAGGGGAGGCAGGGTGGGCTGAGTTAGGGGAGGCAGGGCTGAGTTAGGGGAGGCAGGCTGAGTTAGGGGAGGCAGGGTGGGCTGAGTTAGGGGAGGCAGGGTGAGTTAGGGGAGGCAGGCTGAGTTAGGGGAGGCAGGGTGGGCTGAGTTAGGGGAGGCAGGCTGAGTTAGGGGAGGCAGGGTGGGCTGAGTTAGGGGAGGCAGGGTGAGTTAGGGGAGGCAGGCTGAGTTAGGGGAGGCAGGCTGAGTTAGGGGAGGCAGGCTGAGTTAGGGGAGGCAGGGCTGAGTTAGGGGAGGCAGGGCTGAGTTAGGGGAGGCAGGCTGAGTTAGGGGAGGCAGGGCTGAGTTAGGGGAGGCAGGCTGAGTTAGGGGAGGCAGGGCTGAGTTAGGGGAGGCAGGGGTGGGTTAGGGGAGGCAGGGTGAGTTAGGGGAGGCAGGCTGAGTTAGGGGAGGCAGGCTGAGTTAGGGGAGGCAGGCTGAGTTAGGGGAGGCAGGGCTGAGTTAGGGGAGGCAGGCTGAGTTAGGGGAGGCAGGGCTGAGTTAGGGGAGGCAGGGCTGAGTTAGGGGAGGCAGGGGTGAGTTAGGGGAGGCAGGGTGAGTTAGGGGAGGCAGGGCTGAGTTAGGGGAGGCAGGCTGAGTTAGGTGAGGCAGGGCTGAGTTAGGGGAGGCAGGGCTGAGTTAGGGGAGGCAGGGCTGAGTTAGGGGAGGCAGGCTGAGTTAGGGGAGGCAGGGGTGAGTTAGGGGAGGCAGGGTGAGTTAGGGGAGGCAGGGCTGAGTTAGGGGAGGCAGGCTGAGTTAGGGGAGGCAGGGCTGAGTTAGGGGAGGCAGGTGGCTGAGTTAGGGGAGGCAGGGCTGAGTTAGGGGAGGCAGGGCTGAGTTAGGGGAGGCAGGGTGAGTTAGGGGAGGCAGGCTGAGTTAGGGGAGGCAGGGCTGAGTTAGGGGAGGCAGGCTGAGTTAGGGGAGGCAGGCTGAGTTAGGGGAGGCAGGCTGAGTTAGGGGAGGCAGGCTGAGTTAGGGGAGGCAGGGCTGAGTTAGGGGAGGCAGGGGTGAGTTAGGGGAGGCAGGGTGAGTTAGGGGAGGCAGGCTGAGTTAGGGGAGGCAGGGCTGAGTTAGGGGAGGCAGGGGTGAGTTAGGGGAGGCAGGGCTGAGTTAGGGGAGGCAGGGCTGAGTTAGGGCAGGCAGGGCTGAGTTAGGGGAGGCAGGGGTGAGTTAGGGGAAGCAGGGTGAGTTAGGGGAGGCAGGGCTGAGTTAGGGGAGGCAGGCTGAGTTAGGGGAGGCAGGGCTGAGTTAGGGGAGGCAGGCTGAGTTAGGGGAGGCAGGGCTGAGTTAGGGGAGGCAGGGCTGAGTTAGGGGAGGCAGGGCTGAGTTAGGGGAGGCAGGGGTGAGTTAGGTGAGGCAGGGCTGAGTTAGGGGAGGCTGGGCTGAGTTAGGGGAGGCAGGGCTTTGAGTTAGGGGAGGCAGGGCTGAGTTAGGGGAGGCAGGGCTGAGTTAGGGGAGGCAGGCTGAGTTAGGGGAGGCAGGCTGAGTTAGGGGAGGCAGGCTGAGTTAGGGGAGGCAGGGCTGAGTTAGGGGAGGCAGGCTGAGTTAGGGGAGGCAGGGTGAGTAAGGGGAGGCAGGGGTGAGTTAGGGGAGGCAGGCAGGGCTGAGTTAGGGGAGGCAGGCAGGGCTGAGTTAGGGGAGGCAGGCTGAGTTAGGGGAGGCAGGCAGGGCTGAGTTAGGGGAGGCAGGCAGGGCTGAGTTAGGGGAGGCAGGCTGAGTTAGGGGAGGGAGGGTGAGTTAGGGGAGTCAGGCTGAGTTAGGTGAGGCAGGGCTGAGTTAGGGGAGGCAGGGCTGAGTTAGGGGAGGCAGGCTGAGTTAGGGGAGGCAGGGGTGAGTTAGGGGAGGCAGGGTGAGTTAGGGGAGGCAGGGCTGAGTTAGGGGAGGCAGGCTGAGTTAGGGGAGGCAGGGCTGAGTTAGGGGAGGCAGGTGGCTGAGTTAGGGGAGGCAGGGCTGAGTTAGGGGAGGCAGGCTGAGTTAGGGGAGGCAGGGGTGAGTTAGGGGAGGCAGGCTGAGTTAGGGGAGGCAGGGGTGAGTTAGGGGAGGCAGGGGTGAGTTAGGGGAGGCAGGCTGAGTTAGGGGAGGCAGGGCTGAGTTTGGGGAGGCAGGCTGAGTTAGGGGAGGCAGGGCTGAGTTAGGGGAGGCAGGGCTGAGTTAGGGGAGGCAGGCTGAGTTAGGGGAGGCAGGGTTGAGTTCGGGGAGGCAGGGCTGAGTTAGGGGAGGCAGGCTGAGTTAGGGGAGGCAGGGTGGGCTGAGTTAGGGGAGGCAGGGCTGAGTTAGGGGAGGCAGGCTGAGTTAGGGGAGTCAGGGTGGGCTGAGTTAGGGGAGGCAGGGTTGAGTTAGGGGAGGCAGGGCTGAGTTAGGGGAGGCAGGGTTGAGTTAGGGGAGGCAGGGTGAGTTAGGGGAGGCAGGGCTGAGTTAGGGGAGGCAGGGCTGAGTTAGGGGAGGCAGGGGTGAGTTAGGGGAGGCAGGGCTGAGTTAGGGGAGGCAGGTGGCTGAGTTAGGGGAGGCAGGCTGAGTTAGGGGAGGCAGGGCTGAGTTAGGGGAGGCAGGGCTGAGTTAGGGGAGGCAGGGCTGAGTTAGGGGAGGCAGGGGTGAGTTAGGGGAGGCAGGGCTGAGTTAGGGGAGGCAGGGGTGAGTTAGGGGAGGCAGGGCTGAGTTAGGGGAGGCAGGGCTGAGTTAGGGGAGGCCGGGCTGAGTTAGGGGAGGCAGGCTGAGTTAGGGGAGGCAGGGCTGAGTTAGGGGAGGCAGGCTGACTTAGGGGAGGCAGGCTGAGTTAGGGGAGGCAGGGTTGAGTTAGGGGAGGCTGGGTGGGCTGAGTTAGGGGAGGCAGGGCTGAGTTAGGGGAGGCAGGCTGAGTTAGGGGAGGCAGGGCTGAGTTAGGGGAGGCAGGGTGAGTTAGGGCAGGCAGGGTGAGTTAGGGCAGGCAGGGTGGGCTGAGTTAGGGGAGGCAGGGCTGAGTTAGGGGAGGCAGGGCTGAGTTAGGGGAGGCAGGGTGAGTTAGGGGAGGCATGGCTGAGTTAGGGGAGGCAGGGTTGAGTTAGGGGAGGCAGGGCTGAGTTAGGGGAGGCAGGCAGGCTGAGTTAGGGGAGGCAGGCTGAGTTAGGGGAGGCAGGGCTGAGTTAGGGGAGGCAGGGCTGAGTTAGGGGAGGCAGGGTGAGTTAGGGGAGGCATGGCTGAGTTAGGGGAGGCAGGGTTGAGTTAGGGGAGGCAGGGCTGAGTTAGGGCAGGCAGGCAGGCTGAGTTAGGGGAGGCAGGCTGAGTTAGGGGAGGCAGGGGTGAGTTAGGGGAGGCAGGCTGAGTTAGGGGAGGCAGGCTGAGTTAGGGGAGGCAGGGCTGAGTTAGGGGAGGCAGGCTGAGTTAGGGGAGGCAGGGCTGAGTTAGGGGAGGCAGGCTGAGTTAGGGGAGGCAGGGGTGAGTTAGGGGAGGCAGGGTGAGTTAGGGGAGGCAGGGCTGAGTTAGGGGAGGCAGGCTGAGTTAGGGGAGGCAGGGGTGAGTTAGGGGAGGCAGGGCTGAGTTAGGGGAGGCAGGGTTGAGTTAGGGGAGGCAGGGTGAGTTAGGGGAGGCAGGGGTGAGTTAGGGGAGGCAGGCTGAGTTAGGGGAGGCAGGGCTGAGTTAGGGGAGGCAGGGCTGAGTTAGGGGAGGCAGGGCTGAGTTAGGGGAGGCAGGGCTGAGTTAGGGGAGGCAGGGTGTGCTGAGTTAGGGGAGGCAGGCTGAGTTAGGGGAGGCAGGGGTGAGTTAGGGGAGGCAGGCTGAGTTAGGGGAGGCAGGGTGTGCTGAGTTAGGTGAGGCAGGGGTGAGTTAGGTGAGGCAGGGGTGAGTTAGGGGAGGCAGGGCTGAGTTAGGGGAGGCAGGGTTGAGTTAGGGGAGGCAGGGCTGAGTTAGGGGAGGCAGGGCTGAGTTAGGGGAGGCAGGGCTGAGTTAGGGGAGGCAGGCTGAGTTAGGGGAGGCAGGCTGAGTTAGGGGAGGCAGGGGTGAGTTAGGGGAGGCAGGGTGGGCTGAGTTAGGGGAGGCAGGGCTGAGTTAGGGGAGGCAGGCTGAGTTAGGGGAGGCAGGGGTGAGTTAGGGGAGGCAGGGCTGAGTTAGGGGAGGCAGGGTTGAGTTAGGGGAGGCAGGGCTGAGTTAGGGGAGGCAGGGCTGAGTTAGGGGAGGCAGGGCTGAGTTAGGGGAGGCAGGCTGAGTTAGGGGAGGCAGGCTGAGTTAGGGGAGGCAGGGGTGAGTTAGGGGAGGCAGGGTGGGCTGAGTTAGGGGAGGCAGGGCTGAGTTAGGGGAGGCAGGCTGAGTTAGGGGAGGCAGGGTGGGCTGAGTTAGGGGAGGCAGGGTGAGTTAGGGGAGGCAGGCTGAGTTAGGGGAGGCAGGGTGGGCTGAGTTAGGGGAGGCAGGCTGAGTTAGGGGAGGCAGGGTGGGCTGAGTTAGGGGAGGCAGGGTGAGTTAGGGGAGGCAGGCTGAGTTAGGGGAGGCAGGCTGAGTTAGGGGAGGCAGGCTGAGTTAGGGGAGGCAGGGCTGAGTTAGGGGAGGCAGGGCTGAGTTAGGGGAGGCAGGCTGAGTTAGGGGAGGCAGGGCTGAGTTAGGGGAGGCAGGCTGAGTTAGGGGAGGCAGGGCTGAGTTAGGGGAGGCAGGGGTGGGTTAGGGGAGGCAGGGTGAGTTAGGGGAGGCAGGCTGAGTTAGGGGAGGCAGGCTGAGTTAGGGGAGGCAGGCTGAGTTAGGGGAGGCAGGGCTGAGTTAGGGGAGGCAGGCTGAGTTAGGGGAGGCAGGGCTGAGTTAGGGGAGGCAGGGCTGAGTTAGGGGAGGCAGGGGTGAGTTAGGGGAGGCAGGGTGAGTTAGGGGAGGCAGGGCTGAGTTAGGGGAGGCAGGCTGAGTTAGGTGAGGCAGGGCTGAGTTAGGGGAGGCAGGGCTGAGTTAGGGGAGGCAGGGCTGAGTTAGGGGAGGCAGGCTGAGTTAGGGGAGGCAGGGGTGAGTTAGGGGAGGCAGGGTGAGTTAGGGGAGGCAGGGCTGAGTTAGGGGAGGCAGGCTGAGTTAGGGGAGGCAGGGCTGAGTTAGGGGAGGCAGGTGGCTGAGTTAGGGGAGGCAGGGCTGAGTTAGGGGAGGCAGGGCTGAGTTAGGGGAGGCAGGGTGAGTTAGGGGAGGCAGGCTGAGTTAGGGGAGGCAGGGCTGAGTTAGGGGAGGCAGGCTGAGTTAGGGGAGGCAGGCTGAGTTAGGGGAGGCAGGCTGAGTTAGGGGAGGCAGGCTGAGTTAGGGGAGGCAGGGCTGAGTTAGGGGAGGCAGGGGTGAGTTAGGGGAGGCAGGGTGAGTTAGGGGAGGCAGGCTGAGTTAGGGGAGGCAGGGCTGAGTTAGGGGAGGCAGGGCTGAGTTAGGGGAGGCAGGCTGAGTTAGGGGAGGCAGGGCTGAGTTAGGGGAGGCAGGCTGAGTTAGGTGAGGCAGGGCTGAGTTAGGGGAGGCAGGGCTGAGTTAGGGGAGGCAGGGCTGAGTTAGGGGAGGCAGGCTGAGTTAGGGGAGGCAGGGGTGAGTTAGGGGAGGCAGGGTGAGTTAGGGGAGGCAGGGCTGAGTTAGGGGAGGCAGGCTGAGTTAGGGGAGGCAGGGCTGAGTTAGGGGAGGCAGGTGGCTGAGTTAGGGGAGGCAGGGCTGAGTTAGGGGAGGCAGGCTGAGTTAGGGGAGGCAGGGGTGAGTTAGGGGAGGCAGGCTGAGTTAGGGGAGGCAGGGGTGAGTTAGGGGAGGCAGGGGTGAGTTAGGGGAGGCAGGCTGAGTTAGGGGAGGCAGGGCTGAGTTTGGGGAGGCAGGCTGAGTTAGGGGAGGCAGGGCTGAGTTAGGGGAGGCAGGGCTGAGTTAGGGGAGGCAGGCTGAGTTAGGGGAGGCAGGGTTGAGTTAGGGGAGGCAGGGCTGAGTTAGGGGAGGCAGGCTGAGTTAGGGGAGGCAGGGTGGGCTGAGTTAGGGGAGGCAGGGCTGAGTTAGGGGAGGCAGGCTGAGTTAGGGGAGTCAGGGTGGGCTGAGTTAGGGGAGGCAGGGTTGAGTTAGGGGAGGCAGGGCTGAGTTAGGGGAGGCAGGGTTGAGTTAGGGGAGGCAGGGTGAGTTAGGGGAGGCATGGCTGAGTTAGGGGAGGCAGGGCTGAGTTAGGGGAGGCAGGGGTGAGTTAGGGGAGGCAGGGCTGAGTTAGGGGAGGCAGGCTGAGTTAGGGGAGGCAGGTGGCTGAGTTAGGGGAGGCAGGCTGAGTTAGGGGAGGCAGGGCTGAGTTAGGGGAGGCAGGGCTGAGTTAGGGGAGGCAGGGGTGAGTTAGGGGAGGCAGGGCTGAGTTAGGGGAGGCAGGGCTGAGTTAGGGGAGGCCGGGCTGAGTTAGGGGAGGCAGGCTGAGTTAGGGGAGGCAGGGCTGAGTTAGGGGAGGCAGGCTGAGTTAGGGGAGGCAGGCTGAGTTAGGGGAGGCAGGGTTGAGTTAGGGGAGGCTGGGTGGGCTGAGTTAGGAAGGCAGGGCTGAGTTAGGGGAGGCAGGCTGAGTTAGGGGAGGCAGGGCTGAGTTAGGGGAGGCAGGGCTGAGTTAGGGGAGGCAGGGTGAGTTAGGGCAGGCAGGGTGGGCTGAGTTAGGGGAGGCAGGGCTGAGTTAGGGGAGGCAGGGCTGAGTTAGGGGAGGCAGGGTGAGTTAGGGGAGGCATGGCTGAGTTAGGGGAGGCAGGGTTGAGTTAGGGGAGGCAGGGCTGAGTTAGGGGAGGCAGGCAGGCTGAGTTAGGGGAGGCAGGCTGAGTTAGGGGAGGCAGGGCTGAGTTAGGGGAGGCAGGGCTGAGTTAGGGGAGGCAGGGTGAGTTAGGGGAGGCATGGCTGAGTTAGGGGAGGCAGGGTTGAGTTAGGGGAGGCAGGGCTGAGTTAGGGGAGGCAGGCAGGCTGAGTTAGGGGAGGCAGGCTGAGTTAGGGGAGGCAGGGGTGAGTTAGGGGAGGCAGGCTGAGTTAGGGGAGGCAGGCTGAGTTAGGGGAGGCAGGGCTGAGTTAGGGGAGGCAGGCTGAGTTAGGGGAGGCAGGGCTGAGTTAGGGGAGGCAGGCTGAGTTAGGGGAGGCAGGGGTGAGTTAGGGGAGGCAGGGTGAGTTAGGGGAGGCATGGCTGAGTTAGGGGAGGCAGGCTGAGTTAGGGGAGGCAGGCTGAGTTAGGGGAGGCAGGCTGAGTTAGGGGAGGCAGGGGTGAGTTAGGGGAGGCAGGCTGAGTTAGGGGAGGCAGGGCTGAGTTAGGGGAGGCAGGGCTGAGTTAGGGGAGGCAGGGCTGAGTTAGGGGAGGCAGGGTGTGCTGAGTTAGGGGAGGCAGGCTGAGTTAGGGGAGGCAGGGGTGAGTTAGGGGAGGCAGGCTGAGTTAGGGGAGGCAGGGCTGAGTTAGGGGAGGCAGGGTGTGCTGAGTTAGGGGAGGCAGGCTGAGTTAGGGGAGGCAGGGGTGAGTTAGGGGAGGCAGGGCTGAGTTAGGGGAGGCAGGGTTGAGTTAGGGGAGGCAGGGCTGAGTTAGGGGAGGCAGGGCTGAGTTAGGGGAGGCAGGGCTGAGTTAGGGGAGGCAGGCTGAGTTAGGGGAGGCAGGCTGAGTTAGGGGAGGCAGGGGTGAGTTAGGGGAGGCAGGGTGGGCTGAGTTAGGGGAGGCAGGGCTGAGTTAGGGGAGGCAGGCTGAGTTAGGGGAGGCAGGGTGGGCTGAATTAGGGGAGGCAGGGTTGAGTTAGGGGAGGCAGGGCTGAGTTAGGGGAGGCAGGGTTGAGTTAGGGGAGGCAGGGCTGAGTTAGGGGAGGCAGGGCTGAGTTAGGGCAGGCAGGCTGAGTTAGGGGAGGCAGGCTGAGTTAGGGGAGGCAGGGCTGAGTTAGGGGAGGCAGGGCTGAGTTAGGGGAGGCAGGGCTGAGTTAGGGGAGGCAGGGTGAGTTAGGGGAGGCAGGGCTGAGTTAGGGGAGGCAGGGCTGAGATAGGGGAGGCAGGGCTGAGTTAGGGGAGGCAGGCTGAGTTAGGGGAGGCAGGCTGAGTTAGGGGAGGCAGGCTGAGTTAGGGGAGGCAGGCTGAGTTAGGGGAGGCAGGGGTGAGTTAGGGGAGGCAGGCTGAGTTAGGGTAGGCAGGGCTGAGTTAGGGGAGGCAGGGCTGAGTTAGGGGAGGCAGGGCTGAGTTAGGGGAGGCAGGGTGAGTTAGGGGAGGCAGGGCTGAGTTAGGGGAGGCAGGGCTGAGTTAGGGGAGGCAGGCTGAGTTAGGGGAGGCAGGCTGAGTTAGGGGAGGCAGGGTGGGCTGAGTTAGGGGAGGCAGGGCTGAGTTAGGGGAGGCAGGGCTGAGTTAGGGGAGGCAGGGCTGAGTTAGGGGAGGCAGGCTGAGTTAGGGGAGGCAGGGCTGAGTTAGGGGAGGCAGGGCTGAGTTAGGGGAGGCAGGGCTGAGTTAGGGGAGGCAGGGCTGAGTTAGGGGAGGCAGGCTGAGTTAGGGGAGGCAGGGCTGAGTTAGGGGAGGCAAGGTGTGCTGAGTTAGGGGAGGCAGGCTGAGTTAGGGGAGGCAGGGGTGAGTTAGGGGAGGCAGGGCTGAGTTAGGGGAGGCAGGGTTGAGTTAGGGGAGGCAGGGCTGAGTTAGGGGAGGCAGGGCTGAGTTAGGGGAGGCAGGGCTGAGTTAGGGGAGGCAGGCTGAGTTAGGGGAGGCAGGGTGGGCTGAGTTAGGGGAGGCAGGCTGAGTTAGGGGAGGCAGGGCTGAGTTAGGGGAGGCAGGGGTGAGTTAGGGGAGGCAGGGTGAGTTAGGGGAGGCAGGCTGAGTTAGGGGAGGCAGGCTGAGTTAGGGGAGGCAGGGCTGAGTTAGGGGAGGCAGGGCTGAGTTAGGGGAGGCAGGGGTGAGTTAGGGGAGGCAGGGCTGAGTTAGGGGAGGCAGGCTGAGTTAGGGGAGGCAGGCTGAGTTAGGTGAGGCAGGGCTGAGTTAGGGGAGGCTGGGTGGGCTGAGTTGGGGGAGGCAGGGCTGAGTTAGGGGAGGCAGGCTGAGTTAGGGGAGGCAGGGCTGAGTTAGGGGAGGCAGGGCTGAGTTAGGGGAGGCAGGGCTGAGTTAGGGGAGGCAGGGCTGAGTTAGGGGAGGCAGGGTGAGTTAGGGGAGGCAGGGCTGAGTTAGGGGAGGCAGGGCTGAGTTAGGGGAGGCAGGGTGAGTTAGGGGAGGCAGGGCTGAGTTAGGGGAGGCAGGGCTGAGTTAGGGGAGGCAGGGCTGAGTTAGGGGAGGCAGGGTGAGTTAGGGGAGGCATGGCTGAGTTAGGGGAGGCAGGGCTGAGTTAGGGGAGGCAGGCTGAGTTAGGGGAGGCAGGCTGAGTTAGGGGAGGCAGGGCTGAGTTAGGGGAGGCAGGGCTGAGTTAGGGGAGGCATGGCTGAGTTAGGGGAGGCAGGGTTGAGTTAGGGGAGGCATGGCTGAGTTAGGGGAGGCAGGGCTGAGTTAGGGGAGGCAGGGCTGAGTTAGGGGAGGCAGGCTGAGTTAGGGGAGGCAGGCTGAGTTAGGGGAGGCACGGCTGAGTTAGGGGAGGCAGGCTGAGTTAGGGGAGGCAGGGCTGAGTTAGGGGAGGCAGGCTGAGTTAGGGGAGGCAGGGCTGAGTTAGGGGAGGCAGGGCTGAGTTAGGGGAGGCAGGGCTGAGTTAGGGGAGGCAGGCTGAGTTAGGGGAGGCAGGGCTGAGTTAGGGGAGCCAGGCTGAGTTAGGGGAGGCAGGCTGAGTTAGGGGAGGCAGGCTGAGTTAGGGCAGGCAGGGTGGGCTGAGTTAGGGGAGGCAGGGTTGAGTTAGGGGAGGCAGGGCTGAGTTAGGGGAGGCAGGGCTGAGTTAGGGGAGGCAGGCTGAGTTAGGGGAGGCAGGGGTGAGTTAGGGGAGGCAGGCTGAGTTAGGGGAGGCAGGGCTGAGTTAGGGGAGGCAGGGCTGAGTTAGGGGAGGCAGGGCTGAGTTAGGGGAGGCAGGGTGTGCTGAGTTAGGGGAGGCAGGCTGAGTTAGGGGAGGCAGGGGTGAGTTAGGGGAGGCAGGCTGAGTTAGGGGAGGCAGGGCTGAGTTAGGGGAGGCAGGGTGTGCTGAGTTAGGGGAGGCAGGCTGAGTTAGGGGAGGCAGGGGTGAGTTAGGGGAGGCAGGGCTGAGTTAGGGGAGGCAGGGTTGAGTTAGGGGAGGCAGGGCTGAGTTAGGGGAGGCAGGGCTGAGTTAGGGGAGGCAGGGCTGAGTTAGGGGAGGCAGGCTGAGTTAGGGGAGGCAGGCTGAGTTAGGGGAGGCAGGGGTGAGTTAGGGGAGGCAGGGTGGGCTGAGTTAGGGGAGGCAGGGCTGAGTTAGGGGAGGCAGGCTGAGTTAGGGGAGGCAGGGTGGGCTGAATTAGGGGAGGCAGGGTTGAGTTAGGGGAGGCAGGGCTGAGTTAGGGGAGGCAGGGTTGAGTTAGGGGAGGCAGGGCTGAGTTAGGGGAGGCAGGGCTGAGTTAGGGCAGGCAGGCTGAGTTAGGGGAGGCAGGCTGAGTTAGGGGAGGCAGGGCTGAGTTAGGGGAGGCAGGGCTGAGTTAGGGGAGGCAGGGCTGAGTTAGGGGAGGCAGGGTGAGTTAGGGGAGGCAGGGCTGAGTTAGGGGAGGCAGGGCTGAGTTAGGGGAGGCAGGGCTGAGTTAGGGGAGGCAGGCTGAGTTAGGGGAGGCAGGGCTGAGTTAGGGGAGGCAGGCTGAGTTAGGGGAGGCAGGCTGAGTTAGGGGAGGCAGGGGTGAGTTAGGGGAGGCAGGCTGAGTTAGGGGAGGCAGGGCTGAGTTAGGGGAGGCAGGGCTGAGTTAGGGGAGGCAGGGCTGAGTTAGGGGAGGCAGGGTGAGTTAGGGAGGCAGGGCTGAGTTAGGGGAGGCAGGGCTGAGTTAGGGGAGGCAGGCTGAGTTAGGGGAGGCAGGGCTGAGTTAGGGGAGGCAGGGTGGGCTGAGTTAGGGGAGGCAGGGCTGAGTTAGGGGAGGCAGGGCTGAGTTAGGGGAGGCAGGGCTGAGTTAGGGGAGGCAGGCTGAGTTAGGGGAGGCAGGGCTGAGTTAGGGGAGGCAGGGCTGAGTTAGGGGAGGCAGGGCTGAGTTAGGGGAGGCAGGG